>NW_017306059.1:3352675-3353550 GCF_001594115.1 Trachymyrmex septentrionalis | reverse complement strand
GGGGGGAGGGGTGGGGGAGGGGGGAGGGAGAGGGCCAAGAGTCCGAGGGCCCCCCTAACTCACCCGGGGACGCGTGCATACACGCGAGAGCGCTACGCTTTCTCTGCCGCATATACTTAATGAACACACGGCGGCAACGTATTTGCGCACACGGCGACTGACACCCCGGCCTGCTTGCCTACCGGCCGGCCGGTCGACGAACAGCCAACTTCGTCATTTATTTCCTTTTTCTGTTCCCTCTTTCTCTCTGGAGAGCGCAATAACCTTTCAGCCTCTGCTCTCACTTCGGAAGAACGCTGGCCGCTCTTCAGAAAAACAGATACCTCGTTCTAGCCTCCACACCACGACTCCCCGTGATGCACCAAGGTGCGAGGGCTGAACTAAATTTCCCCGAGAATCTCGTTTCCGCGATAGTCTACCACGTAAATGATGATAGCGGAGAATTAACAAGGAAGATTTAATACAATGTATTCATAATAGTTTATATCGTGTGTTATATATGTGGGAAATAATGCAATCTCTCTTGTGTCCGAAGTGAATACCGTGATGTTGCACGAGATAGAATTAGTTTAGTAGCCGGAAATGTACGTTGCTGCAGAGATCGTTTATGTTACTCAAACTTATGTAGCACTCGAACTAATATGATAAACAAAGCCGTCCCATGTGAAGTGACGTCTTTGATTAGGTGCAACTAGGTCACGATATGTGTATTCCTTGGAATTCATTGCTGCGTACATACTAACCCACATAATTATTCGAGATTAACGCAATTAATTTACTTTTTAATTGAAACAGTTATCGCGACCTAGTTTTTATGTTTTTATGTTTTTTTTTATGTTTGCCTCTATGTGTATTAATTAAAAGATTCAGTTGCC
>NW_017306059.1:3327137-3352575 GCF_001594115.1 Trachymyrmex septentrionalis | reverse complement strand
AATATAAATAAATACTATTTTTCTTAAAGTAATGGTCCACGTGACAATGGACCATGGAGTATTCGCCAAATTGGGTCATTAACCACTTTGAAGTCGTAAAGCACCGAAATAAGATCACAAGGCTTTCAACGTCGTTTAAGATGGGAGCAAACCATCCGAAGAGGGATACACTTTTTAGATAACATCGTAGATCTTCGTCTTCTTTCATTCTTTTATAATGCAGGAAATTATGTTACGTAAAGTAAATTTACGTAACAAAAATTTTCCCCAAATCTGTAGCCCTTTGAAAAGAAATATATATTCCATTTTATATTTTTATATATTTTTGAAACATTATTACAAATATATAAAATATTTTATCAAAATTATCTAGAGTAGAAAGCTAGACTTGTACTTATACGGTTTACTAAGAAAAATAAATAATGAATTATCTTCAGAAGTAACGTCAAAATGTATAACATAGTTACTGGCGTCTGTAATACTATCAGTGTTAAATATTTACAATATTATTGATCGTATGGTTTGCAACATTGATGAATTGATTTATATAGAATGGTGGTGACTCGAAATTCTCGATTCTTCGCATCGATTCTGAACATCAGTAGTAAAGAATATTCTCTACCACAAAGCAATACTGATACTCAAGAATCAAGAAATCCGAATCACCGTCAATATTCTACATCAATTCATTTATCTTAACTATACACGATCAATAATATTATCAGTATATTTGATATTGACAGTATTATATTAATCATGCAAGGTCTGTGTTTGACTTAATATAATTTATATTAATTAAAAAGCATAAATTAATTTCAAAAAACTCAAGTGACATAATTTATATAGAAAAGATTATTAAGTATATTTTAATAAAAATAATTTAATTTTGCGGATAGAGAACATTAAAAAAATTTGAATTACTACACATTTTTATTATTTTGCTCCGGAAGACTAAATTAATTGTAGTGTTATTAATAATTTTTAAAAAATATTCAAATAATTTTTATATTTCTAAGTGTGGAGTACAAAAACGAAGATTTACCAAAATGATAAAAGAAAAAGTTATGTCCATTAATTAGTGGAAAAGATTTTAGCATTAAAATCGGTATAATATGTCGCGTAATGACGTCCGTTTCAGGTCAATGCTTTATTTAAAGCATTAAAAACAATGGACGATATAGAATTACCGGCTTAACAAGTTAATATTCATGTTAATCGCAAAATAAAAGCCTCGACGTTTAGCCAAGCTCCTGACGTGACTGTGTGCATGATTTTCACGTCAGCGCTGATCGAATGTGTTAGCATTAGCGCTGAATCATTAACGAGGGGACGGACCAGCACGTATAGTATACAGATATCATGGCGCCATGAGTTCGCCGGCAAACCAGATAGAATCATTCCCCACTTCTAGGGTTGCAGAATTAACCAGGAGCACCCCCTATATACGCTTTTCTCTCTCTCTCTCTCGTGTATACACCCAGATATATTCAAACGTTACACCTACATCGTCGAAACCTCTGCTTTAAAATCAATAAACAAGGCTTAACAGCTATTTTCTTTAATTTAATCAAAATACTTTAATTAAAAGTGTTTTTTCTAATATCAAGACTTTATTACTCTCTATCTATAAAAACGTTTATATCATAATTTATTATATTTCTAGAAGAGTCGTGTAAATTATTAATACTCTTCTAAAAAGACAAATTATCATCCGTGAAAGATTATTTAAAGGAAATTATTAGCCCAAAAATGTATATACTTATCCTGATATTATAATTATTTTAATAAATTACTTAATCGTAGTAATTTCTCTATTAATTATATACATTAAAAATTATGTGTTGTGTATTACTGTTCAACAATTACAATCCTAAATAATTTAATTAATCTTAAAAAAGAAATCTATTTTCTTCGTCTTTTAATCAATGTTGTGATTTTAAGCAAATATCTATTCCGCCACATCTCTCTTATAATCCGAATTTTTTTAAAAGAATCTACTCTCTTTCCTCATCCGAATTCTCCGTTGTGTAATAAGAAATAATTTTGTTCTATGGGAAAGAAGAACATAGTGGTACTTATGTGACTACGATTTTCTCGTGAGAATCTACGTTGGCATCCACTATGTCTCAACGAAGAACATAAAAAAATAAAGAACAACACCTATTCAAGTAAGAGAATAAAAGTAGTTGGACAAGCGGTCGGATCCCACTGTCTTCCGAGGTGCAGAAACTGCGAACTTTTGACAGAGCCTCGTAAAGGAGAATCGCATCAGAACGAGAGAAGAATCTTAATTCTGTACGTTGTCGCGTCGGTTCAGTAACCGTGATTTTCTGCGATTTTAAATAACGAAAAATTCAAAGGAAAGAGAGAGAGAGAGAGAGAGAGAGAGAGAGAGAGAAATTTACAGCTTGACAATCTGCGCTTGCGTAATTATTTCGTTTTACGCGACTTTTATTGCAGCTAAAAATTTATGTATAAAGAAAAAAAGACTTAACTTAAAAAAAAGATAAACAGTTATCACGCATTCAACAAATGATTTTATTGTGCATAATTTGCAGAGCAGCTATTTGAGATTCTATCATTGCATATTAAAGTTCTAATTACGAATATGTAATGTAACGTTTTCAAATAATCAATTTAATCTGTATAACGATACGAATCTGCAATAATATTTCCAATTTTAAAATGCAATAAGAGTAACGGCAAATATATAATTAATTATTTTGTATAAATAAAAGAAATTAGAGATAAATGTCAGAGAAAAAGAGAGAGAGAGAGGGGGGGGGGAAATTTTCAGAACAAGAAATAGTAACAAAATTTGCGATATTTTTTACGCAATATTTTAACCGTTATACGTTTTCGTTTATGGGGAAAAATATCTCCTTTTTTTGTTTATACATATTAAAATTTAATCAATACCCTTCGCGAAAATAAAAGGGCAACCGTTCTACGCCTTTCACCTTGAAAGTCACACGACAATATTAGTTGTTTCAATCGCGGGATATTAATAGAACCCAATGGGACTATCAGGATTGAAGCGACAGCGTGCTAATAATACAGCCCTGCGGGATACTTATCTATTATCTCGTTATAGTCGGCATCGACTATCAAAGGAAGTATGGACTCTACAAGCACGTGAATGCGCGTATACAGGATATCCCTTTCTTCCTCTGATAAAAGTTTCCGTCTAAAATTGCAACATGCAAATAGTACACGGAATTTGCGGACGAACAGTTATCGCGAGATACCAAACGAATCACAGCACGAGTGTGATATTTCTGGAATTAATTATGATAGACTTTAGAAGGATTTCTAATATGAGGCTGTTTCCCTCAACAAGCTACAGAATTCCGTTTTATGAAGTCACTTCCTAAGTGGGCCACTTGATCCCGCTAATTAATAGCTGTATGAATCATGAATGAGAATATATACAATAGATGGAAAGAACAGTTTTGCCGAAGTATCTAAAGATTGAACTAGATATAGGTCTAAAAATAATTTTGTTATCATCAAAATAATTCTGTAGAAATTATTTTAATGGGCGCTCGAATTAATTGATGTTAAAACGTTTTGCAGCATTGTGTGTGTGTGCTCATAATGTTTGAACCTGCATAATTTTATTCAACAAAATTATTTTCAGATCTATATCTAGCAAATTTTTACATATTTTGGCAAAATCGTTTCTTTCGTGTAGATAAGAATATTTATAACCTACGATAGAATCTTTTCTCAACACAACTGATTAAGAGCATAGAAAAGAATGCATTACAAGTAACAGTCACGTAAAATAACTATGTAGTAGATGTGTGGATTATAAGATATAAAAACAAAGCGAGAGAACACGAAATGGAATTTAGAATGGACTACGAGAAAAAAGATTGAAGAAAACACTGTTCCAGGCGGCAGGAATTTTTCGCTATAGCGGGTCTCAGATATCGTAAATGCTAATGTGGCGTCAAATCGCGGGTACGGTGAAGAATAACGCCAAGATAGAAGTCGCCAAGACATTTCACAGTCGGATAGTTAGAATTGTAACGTGATTTATTATAATTTAATGTATTCATAAAATATATGCGACTGATGTGAGCGATATATGGTAACCGCATGCATCTTGCCAGACGCGTGACGAAAGTGCAAGTGAAAGACGCGACGTGAGGAGAAGATATTTCATTTTCCGTCGTCGAGCGTAAATAAAACTCGTTTCCATAAAACGTCAGGTTTATAAGGCAGCCATTCATGCGTCAGCAAGCAGCTGTTTTGGTGTATTTCATTTCGAACGTCACTCTATATAAGGAGGTTCCCTTTTCATTCAATTGTACGGTCGAAGAAACTTAATTTTAACTTTAATTTTAACTTCTAAAAATAAATAATACATTACAGTAAATAAACTTAAAAAATTAAACGCTAATATTTTCATATATTTATATAGACATATTACTAGAATCAAAATTTGAACTTGCGGAAATACATTCGTTTATAAAATGTGAAATGTGTAAAATAAATGTATAAACGGATTTAAAAATTATAAATGGATATCCATATAAATGAAAAAGAACTACATAAAAAGAATAGCCATTTATAATTGAAAATATTCCCTTGCTCAAAACTGTATAAATAATTTGTCATAAATTTCATATAACTTGATATAACGTTCTCTATAGTGTACTGTATAATTTTTTAAAAACTATTCTGTCTGCAATGAAATACGATATGGACCTAGCAAATAATGTTTAAACATTGCCAGATTATTCATCGTGTTTCCTTTGCAAAAAGGTTTTCAAAAAATCAGAAATATTATCTGCATAAATACAAATCGAAACGACGTTTCGTTTAATCCTTTTCCTTTTCATTGCTGCGCGCGGTCTCGAGCACGAAACAAATTTATCTCTACATCGCGCAACCCCTTGATTAATGTTCCACGACGATGCAATGATATCGGATATAAAATGATAACAGTCGCGTTGCATAGCAAGGTATGTGCGGGCATGGTAAAAGCTTACGATCGTTAATGCGACACGCTGATCGCCATACGTGGCGATGAACTCGTCGACCGAGGAAAACCAGCAACAATGATTTCAGGAATCTACTACCCTTAAGCGTTGTTTCTATCCCTGTCTTTATCCGGACATCCTGTATAATATTTGCAAATGTACGGTTCTTTAGATATTAATTAATGAAACAAAAGAAGATTTCGGCACATTTTATAAGCTGATTTAATTTTATCAATTGAAAGTGTTATTTTAATAAAAATATACATGGAAACATTAACTTAATATTATGTAAGAATTTTTATTGTCTCGTTTCTGACAACGGACGACGCCAGAGATACCTCACGATAGTGTCCGCTGCAATTTTTATGTGTTTTTTCTTTTGATGGCACAACCTGAAGTAATAATGAATGGAACAGTAGCTTTAAATTATCTTCTACTCTATGTGCGTGTGCGTGTGCGTGTGCGCGCGCGTGTGTGTGTGTGTGTGTGTATCAACTGTAATATTTTTAATAGATCATAATGACTTTTTCTCTCCTAACAAAAGTGATTACCATCTTCACCCTGGTTTCTGTTGAGTAACAATATGTGTGTTGTATAAATAGAAAATAAATGTAACAAAAATAAAAAGACTAAAATTATAATTTTTTCAGTAGTCAGTATTTAAATATTATTAAACTGAGAGTAATTTTTTAATTATTTTATAGAAATATTAATATGTTAAAGGCTTGTAGGAAAATAGATTAGACAATAACGCTGTCGCATTGCCAATTCAACAATTCGAGATTGCTTGAGAATGTCGAGATCCTGTTGCTGTAGCTTGAGAAAGGAGACAGCAAATTGTACGTCAGCATTGTCAGCGTTCTTCTACGAAGCGTGAGCGTAAACGAATATAGGCTCGAGACCAGTTCCATCGATTTAAGATTAACTTTAATCTCGAATCCATTTATTATTAGTATTTATCTTTTTCTAATTCTTAGCAAGATTATTTACATTGGTGGAACTTTAGTGTTAGTTGCGTGACGTAGCATTGGCCGATGCCACCGCTTACCTTTTCCCTTCATATAATATAATATGCCATAAGCGTCTCTAAAATGGCATCCCTGGCAACGACTCGGCACAAAGTCAATTTACCGCTATATACAAATAAGCCGAGAAATAAACATACACGATTTCACTACCAATACTAATAACGTTTCAGACTACCAATACAAAAGTCGCTTTAGACGCGCTGAGCGGGTAATTAACATCCGCCACAGGACAGACGACACGAATTCATTGAGAAGCAAGTAGAATTTCATCGTTAATGCGTATGGAATTCTAAGAGACATCGTTATTGAATGTCGCTGAATGAATAATATCTAATTTGTGTGCAGGGCGAGAATCGAGTATATTTTATAGAAAAATATTTCAGCTGCGCGCAAGACGTTATTTATGACGCCTTTAAGTATCTATAATAACGAACGATATGCGATGTAAAATATTGGAATAGCCATTCAACTGTTACGGCAACACACATGAAGTATGCTCACCAAAACGATCATGCACGCGTTCACGGGGAAAAAAAATAAAGCTCATATCGAAAAGAAGAGAAAAAGAGATCCAATATGTATGGAGGAGCACTCGAACCATAGAAAGAGCACTATATATTTAATACTATCGTACGAACATTTTACGCAATAATGATTGCCAGTCCCGATTGCCATAACGTCAAATAGAATAAAGGATTAAAGTAAAAAGATGCACTCTTCGTGCAGAAGAAATGATTGATAATGCTTCAAGCAGCAATAGCACATAATTCTACATAATAATACATCAGTATACAAAATCTCGTAGGTTACTATTAAAATTATCAGCAAATCTGAACATATCTCATAAAATGTATCTCATAAAATGTAAATTCTGTACATGTAAATTAGAAGTTAGAAGCGTAAAGAAAAGCAATTAAAAAATAACGAGTGCAAATTGCATGTATCGAGCGTGCGATCTTCCGACTTTCGCGAAGTTAATCAAGTTCAATTAATTGGATCCAAGTAATTGAAGATCGTTTGAGATTAAGATCAAGAAGTTTGTACGGCATTTAACATGTTAAGGAAGTTGTTGTACTGTTTCGTGTGAAACGCAGCTTCTATCAAGCGGCCAATTCGCGGTCGCCAATTTCTCACCGGACCTCCTCTTTCTCCCCCCCCTCCCCTGCCCCTCTCACTTTCCTTCTTTATCTCTCTCTTGCAAGCGATATTTATCCCACAAGGATGCACAGTGACGCGTGCAATTTCCGATGGAAGCGAGAACTCGCCGCCAACGTGATTTAAAGGTTAAGCCGAGGTTGGCCGCGCGCGCGGTCGGCCAATCGACCGTAAGGGCTCCGTGGTTAAACTTAAATCAGACCTGCATTTAAGCCGGCCTCGATCGAGCGCTTGTTACATTCAATTCTCGCCCGTGCATCTGGAGGGCCGATTAGGACATCCAATGTCCAACGACAGTTTCAGCTCTGTCTAGCTACATTTGTCAACGACGAATGAATTATCGAAATGACGTTGAGATTATATGAAAGTATCTTGACATCGATAAGAATCTGATTGTAATAAAAACAAATATCGCATATTATATCAAGTATTGTATCAAATTAAAAAAAAAAACTATTGATGTTTGTAATATAATGTCCATTACTATCAGTGTAGATGCTTAGTTTTAATCTTGGTTTAATTTACTCCTGTTTTCAATTGTTAAAATTAGAGGAAGATAAAAAAATAAATTAAATTGAGATTAAAGTTAATTCACATTGATAGAAATGGATATAGAGATAATAATGCTGGTGTAATAATCAGTGCTGGGAAAAATTAAAATAAAATCAATAGAAATATTTATTTAAAAAATGAATGTATAAAATAAAAATACTGTTTGAAATAAGTATTTTGCGTAGTAAATATATAAAAAGGCCAAATAGTATTTATTATTTACATTAACATTTACTTAAAACAAAAATATTTATTTGACATTTTACTACTCCTGGTTAAATAAATTCTTTTATTTTCTATTCTTTATTTACTATTTTCTATTTCTTAACAATATAAAATAAAAAATAATATATTGATAAAATAAAACAGAACAACATGTTGTGCTCTTGGGATACGTCCCAACAAATGATTCGGAATCCACAGAAACTGCACTCATTATATTATTTTATTAATATTTTTATGTTACAAATAGGTAATCAATGATAAGTAAATTTATTTTAAAACATGCTCGTAGAAAAACAAATTACATCTATACTTCTGTGTATCTATGAAGCATGTCCTATTTTTTATTTTGTTTTTTACTATTTTCCGTTTTAAAAGTATATCTATTAAGAAAATTAAAAAATAGAAGAAGTTATATAACAATGAAATTTCGAAATGTCTAATAAATATTTCAAGTAAATGTAAAAATAATAAATACTATTTGCCTTTTTTATATTTAACAAAATACTTTAATAATATTTTTTAAAGACGTCCTTTAAATAAATATTTCTATTAAATCCATTACAATTTTTTCCTTGCACCAAAAATATGTATTTACTATCTTCTATTTCAATTATTTTTCTCAAGTAATATTATATTTCGCTAATATACACAGAAAAATATCATTTTATTATTAAAAAAAGTGATTACTCAATTTACTTTTTTTCTTTTAACTAACAATTATCTTTAACAAAAATTATTTTCTTAATAATAAGTTTAAAATATATTTATTACATATTTTAAAAAAATTTCATTATAATGCACTTAAAACAAGAATTTATGTTTTAAAGAATATTATAAAATTTTATTGAAAAAATGACTATATATGATAACCAAGTCGAATTTGTTTTAATTTAATAATCTTGATTAAAGTATTAAATATTACTATAATCGCGATTCAAAATATGTTTCGAATAAATTTGATGCTTATGATAAATTTATAATAAATTTTTGAATGTGGGAAGTTTTGAAATACTTAAAACAACAGTAGATATTTAATATTTGACTGCAATACGTATTTTTCTCTGTGTACTGTCAGATTTGAAAAAGACTATGCTACATTTTTAATTGTTTCATTTAATGTTGTGTGTATTGCAACTATATACAGACAGAATGTATTAAAGAAACGAACTGAGTGTTTCAAATAATAAATTCTATATTTTAAAGTCCAGATTTTTTTCAGATTTTTAATATTCTACATTCTTTTCTAAATAATAATTATACATCAATTAAGTATATATAAGAAAAAGCTCAACTACGTCAAAGTTAGATATAACTGAAATAATAACAATAAATCACACATATGTATATGTCGCGTGGTAATGCGGCGAGCATATAGATAAGAGGATGCTATTTTATTTCGAGGTATATATTTCGACGAGATTTAAATTCTATCTTGCGTTACCTTATTTCTTATATATTTGTCAGCGGTATAAAATGCAAATTTAGGCTTAAAAAGTTAATAAAATATCGACACTTACAATACTCTTCCATTTACGCGATTAAGTGCTCCGTAAACTATCGGCCAAATTCGAATGCACATAAATTACGGTTAACGCAAGAAAGCCATGTCGGTCTCAGACACATAATGTAGAGGATAAAACAATCCTTCCTCGAGGAGGGCTTCTCCTTCGGATGCGATTAGCCGGTTACGCCCTTCTGATAGGAAAACAAAGCCTGCTTCGAAAGGGTCCTTCCCTCATTTTCCACGAGTTACTAATAGTTACAGCGAACACACAGGTATGGTCAAAACATACAAACGAGAATTGACGATTGTAGATTCTTCATAATTTTAACGATCACGTGAATGCACTGATCAATGGCTAATAATCGATGCAATAACAGCCAATCGTGTTGCTATGCAATGACATCAATATCAATAGCAACCTAATATAAAGGATGAGCACGTTTCTGATGTTCTTGATATTATTTAAAGAATATTTTTATGCATCATCGAATCAGGTAGTTAAAAAAAAATTTTAAGACTTTATTTTAAGATAACTGCTCGATTAAACATTTATTAGCTAAATATTTTCAAATAAAAATATTACGTAAAGTAATCATCTTCAATTTTTTCGGAATAATTTTTGTACATCTTTGCATTACGTGCCTTTTGGGTTCTTTCCACCACGGTCTCGGTAATTATCGCCTTTAATGGAGGTTTCTTTTTAAGACAGCTGCTGATGTAAAAAGCTGTTAACTAAATATTTTACTTTGTGCAAAGTAATCATTTTCAATTTTCTCGAAATAGTCTTCTTCTCTTCTCTTTTTTTTTTTCGCTCCTTTCCGCCACTTTCGATAATTATCACGTTTAATGGGGGTTTCTTTATCGAGAGATAGTCAATAATGACATCTGCCAAACGTTGTACGGATAACAATACCAAGGACATCTCACGTCTATTTCTATCACTGTAAATTAACTTTAACCTTAGTTTAATTTTTACTCTTCATCCTTTTTCTAATTTTTAGAAACCAGAGAAAAATAATAGAGAGTCAATTGAATCAAGATGAAAATAAAACTATTATTAGCAGAACTGCTAATTAGCATTAGCAGAAACATCTCAAGGTGTTTTGTACGAACGTCCGTTCAAGATATTAAAAAAATCTCATTACTTTATCACGAAACCGATCGCACTTATTCGTTATCATTTGCAAGTGTGGTAATAACGTGATAGTAACAACGATCAATGTCAGGAACGTCCCCCATCGCGTATAAATGTAACGCCCCCATGCAAGCGAGACGCTGTCTCTCTCTCTCTCTCTCTCTCTCCTCCCCCCTCCCTCTACCTTTCTCTCTCTTGTTCGCGATCGAAAACAACAGATCCGACGTCGCCTAATGGAGAGAGTACCACCGATTTACCGTACTTCGCCTTCGCGTCGCTCGTCCGAGGGTCGACAATTCGTCGGGAATTGAACAGTTCCGGCGGGCACGAAGGACGAAATCCGGAGACTCGTTCGGACCTCGTGCCGAGCGAAGGGTCAATGGCGTATTTACGTTTGTTTATTATGATGATGGTTCTTCCGGGAAGCTGGAGTCATTGGAAAGCCGGCGTTCCTCCTTTCGCAATCGCGACATTTGCGACAACAACGACGACGACGACGTCATCGACGATAAAGAACCGAGTACCTCCGCACCAGCCGCGGAATCAAAACACAAACACGATAAAACCGTTATCGGTTATATACTCACCGTTCCTCGCGTTGTCCTCTGCTCCTCTTCCACCGCGTGTCTCCTCCGTCTCTTCACGGCCGTGCCACCCCGCGGGTAATCCACGGCGACGCTGGACGCGTACGAGACCCAGGACTCCGGGAATGTCGATTGTGGGGTAGGCTAGTGATTGTCCGTCGTCGTACAGCGCGTCTTTACCGCGAGCACGAAACCGACGGCCACACGGCGCATCGCGCGCGCACGACGCTCGACGAGATGCACCCACGGAACGCGAACTGACAGCTATCGCGCGCCGTTCATTATCGGAGGGGATGAGAGAAGAGAACCACCTTCACCTGCGCTCGCGCCGCTCACGACTGCTCCGCTTCTCCGCTACTCTGTTCTTGCTAGTTGCTCTTGCGCGCGACCGGCCGGCAACCAACGGCCACCAACGGCGCCGATACACACCGCACTACCGCACACCGCACGCTGCCCTCCCGCAAACCGATTCGCTCTTCGTTACTCTTCGTCACCTTCGCGGGGCACCGCCAATACTGCCAGCACTGCCTCGCGTTCGACCAATCGATGTCTCGCTATTGCGATTCTCGTTTGCAACTCCGCCATAACGTTCCGCCATATGATTAGGCGCGCCGAAGTTTGAAAATACAATTTCTTTTCTTTGAGGAATAAAAGAAGATGGAATGAAGGCGAATAGCTATTGCTTTATTATTATTACGACTTAGATGTTACGAAACATTTCATTTTATTATTTGTCTCGGGAAAATATGTGCCCTACATTCAAATGAGAATTCATTCCTCTGAAGTAAGTTCTCGATAAAATATAGAGATTACTTTGTCGTTATTGAATAATTTCACGAACCTAATTAATTGTTGAAAATATTTATTGAATGATAAATTGAAACTTTTTCAATGAAACGAACTGATGCACAATAGAAATAATTATATATGAAAAAAATATCAAAATCGGATTTAATTATTATGATAATCAGCCTAGATTTACCTTTTGTTTAAAAAAAAAAAAAATATATATATATATATATACGTTTTCTAAAGAAACTTGTGAATATTGATTTTTAAAATTTGTAGAAGTAAGTTGCTGATTGACGGAAAATTTCTAATGACAGTTTCATATTAGCTTATAAAATTTAGAGTAAATTTCTAATGAATCTAACCAGTCAATAACAGATTTTAGTGGATCTCCTGTCGCATTTAATGTCGCGTGATTCAGACGGCAGTGAAAGCGAGAAGTGAAGAAAGTGTAGACTGTAGACTAGACGATAGAACTGTCTTCGTCAGTGGTAGAACTACGAATGGAGCGACGCAAATCGTCAAATCTGGGATGCGTTAATCCACTTTGGCGCTTACAGCACTCACGAGAATTCTTTATCCTTGTTCAACATTCGGTAAGCAACAAGGATGAAATGATTTCGTAATCGGTCGCGGGCGTAAAGGCCGTAAAGTAGAACGCTCCTCCGGTGGCGAGGCGCGTGCGATTCACCCACGAACAACGAACGCGACGGACGTGATCTAGAGAGCGACTAGTCCGTGGAGAAAACGGGCGATCTCTCGCGCGGAGCGGAGCGCGGAGCGGAGGTTGGCTGAATTCTCTCGCGGAGCGGAGTGTATTTTCGTTTATCGGGTGGACACGGCCGACACGGCGCACACACGCTTCCCTTTGGTCGCAGCGCGCCGGATTATCGCTGAACGTCCGACGGGTGATGAGAAGCTCGCGCCGCAGTTAAAAAGACCGCGCCAAGCTCACGTGAGTGACTCGCCCGCGTACGGTGCACGTTCGCCCCGCTGTACTTTAGGGGGAAAAAAAATACAGTTCCTCGCCAGAAATACGAGATCATGGCGGTGCCCAACAGCGGTGTAGGTGAGTTATTTGATTTGAACGGCCTGTAAACATCCGGATAGATTCTCCTCCTCGTTTCTCTCCCTTTTAATCGGATAATGAGACCCCCGAGGTGGGACGATGCGACGATTGTCGGACCCGGCACTCTCGTGCTATGTGAATTGACAGGATGGCAAGGATACCGCGAGCCGCTCGTATTTCTCGTGTAACGAGTCATCGAGACGGTAGACATCCGTCGTGAGTCGGTATTATCCTCCCGCGGTATCGCGCACTCTTCTCGGAACTCCCGATGACTCGAAAATCGCAACGGCGAAAAGGTTAACCATGCTCAAATCCTACCCTCGTGCCCATAACCTGTATCGGCGCGAATATCGCGCGGGTACGTTTCAGCTGTTATGATCGTATTATAATTATTATGTTAATAAATCCAACGCTATAACATATATGCAACGCGACAAATCTTGTCTTTAAAAATAGAATTGCGATCTTTAAGTTTATTTATTTAGAATCTAGATTTAACGAATGATATGATGATATAAGATTATATATTTATTAGATTATACACTTGACTATAAGTATAAAGCACTCTGAAAAATTGACGTAAACGTTTTATATCTAACGAAAAATAAGTTAAAGTTATGTTGACAAATAATAAGTATTATACCTGTGCCTTTCGGGTATACAATATTTATTTGTATGACAATTTAATATATTATTTTCCTTTGATTTTATTATTGCTAGTATTCTTTTGAAGGAGTAATTTGAGGATATTTTATATTTATGATCAAGTATGTTATTCCATACAATACTTCTCTGAGGGATATTCTGGGAAATGAAAATGTCTTCAGAATGTAAGAAGTTAGGCCATAAGAAAGATCTGTGATTAAGATATTTCTTGGAGATTGTATTATTTAGGATAGAATTCAAGGATTTCAGAGACTCTCTTTATAATTTCTTAATTTCTAGCTTATAAACCAAATATAGAGATGAGGCTCAAGGTCAAATCAGTGTTAATTACAGCCATATTCTAATATAGGATGGTTTACAAGAGACACAGATACAATGAATCATTACTCTTTATGAGCTTTCTACAATAAGTCATTACCTAAGCTTAAGTCTGAAGCTGTAAGAAATTGACTAATCACAGTCAAATGTTAGAAGAATAATCAACTATTGATGAATTTCTTACAGTTTAAGATTTAAAGCTTAGGTAATAGTTTATTGTAGAAAGTGCATTATTATTTGCCAATGATAAACAAAGATGAAGTGACACTGTCTTTTGCTGAAAAATACCAATACACTATTAATTCTTAAAATCTAATTTACATTATATATAGATAGATTTTCAATATTGACGGTATATGTCTGACTACAATTTACAAATTGATTGCTCTTATACCAAGCCATACATTACCCTTCAAATCCTGTTTCAGTTATGCCCCGAAACTTTCGACTCCTAGAGGAGCTGGAACAGGGCCAGAAAGGTGTGGGTGATGGCACAATCAGTTGGGGCCTGGAAAACGACGATGACATGACCCTCACGCATTGGACTGGTATGATAATTGGACCACCTAGGGTAAGATATCTTTTACTAGTGTAGTGTTGTCATCGTTGCGCTAACACGAATCTGTATCATCTTTTTATGTTACTTTTTATAGGATATAAATTTGCTTTCAAGAAAATTTAAATACAAATAATCTACATTGCGATATACTTATGTTAAATATATGCATTTTTGACTTTTCTTACATCAATATCAGATAAAATTTCCGTGACGCTTAAATGAATAATTGTTATAAAAGTTATAAAACAATTTTTATAAAAGTTTGAGTATTAATAACATTTGTATATATTATATTGTTAAAATATTCATGTATTGGAACAAAAATATAACTGTAGGAATTAATTGCATCAAAATATGATACTACAAAAATATTAAAGTTTAATTTTTTGAAATATTTTTTGAAATATGTAATTAATATGTCATATCTTTTAGACACCATATGAAAATAGGATGTATAGTTTGAAAATTGACTGTGGTCAAAGATATCCAGACGATGCCCCTAATGTAAGATTTTTAAGCAGAATCAATATGAATTGCATTAACAGTGCCACTGGAGCTGTAAGTATACAAAATTGCAGTGTACATTTATATTAAGACAAAGAACATATGTACTTAGAATATGAAATTTTCATACAAGGTGGATAATCGCAGCGTTCCGGTCCTTGCAAAATGGCAACGAGAGTACACAATTAAAACAGTTCTTCAAGAACTCCGTCGTTTGATGACGTTGAAGGAAAATATGAAACTTTCTCAGCCTCCGGAAGGCAGCACTTTTTAGCCTAACCGTATAAACAGAGATATCTTCCTTTTTGCAATAGCATGAGGCGAGATTTAATAAAGGTACCAAATAATATTAAAAGGGTGCCCGCTGAAAATATATGTTAAAAAAGAAATAAAAAAAACACGAAAAAAAACAGCTTTGTGAAAGAAAGGAGGTAATAGCTTGGAAAGTTGAATGAGTGTATCGAGTTCATGTATAGATTAGATAGAAAAAAATGATAAAAATGCATTTGTCAAGCACAGCTGGTTCTTTGTCGGAATTTTTCACTAAAAGTAGTATTTTCCTGGAACCCCGATTTCATTGCATATAACTACATCATATTCGCGCATGAGATAATCCAACAAGGATGCGAATTGATTTAAGAAAACTTTACTCCAGCTTTTCAAGCTAGTACAATGTAAAGCGGAAAAAATCCATATTTTGAATCTTAAAAAACTGGAGACACAGTCTATGTAATAAAAATGAATAATCAGTAAGAATAACTTATGCCTTTAAAGTTTTTTAATGAGAGAAGAAGAGTGTAACGTCTGGTATTGCCGTTATAAGATTTCTTTTTCGTTATAAGAATTTTTTTTTTCTCTTCTGTTTGCGCGCAAGTGCCATTTCATCTCTTGCAGAGGTGTCTCTCTCACTCAATGCTGCGGTAGAAAATTTATGAATTTTGGACCATCGTAAATCTGTATGTCTATTTTACTTTTCCGTGCTGCATATACTGTTGTAAACAAGCGATTTACAATGAAATAACGTACATGTCTGAGAAATTATGTCCTTAAAAAAACGGCCTCTCTCTCTTTCACGCTAAACGAATTGCGTTTCGTAATTGATGAGGAGACGTCGCTTTGTAATCGAAGCATGCGTAAATTTGATTTGTAATATCTCGTAATATAGCGAACAATATATACAATGCTGCATGGTAAAGTACATCAATGTATGAAGCATCGTGTGAATGGTGAGATCTTTTAGTCGATATCATATTTAGACATATTGAAAGTATACTACTTACCAATGTGTATTTGATTATTAAAACAACAGGATTATAAAGTATGCAGATAAATAATGCTTACTGTTTGACCCAAAAGCTTCATGATTGATGTATTATGTGAATATTAATTTTGTTATAATTCTCCGAATCATATCTAATTCCTAACATTACTTTGTAAAGTACAGGTTGCGTATTATAATAAAATCAGTTTATTTTAATCTTTAGTGCAATCACACAACTATAAATTCATGGATGGTTGCTGAAAATCGAATTATATGCAGTCTATTAATGATTGATGATGTTTAAGTAAATATGTTCCAGGAAGAAAATAATTGTTATTACAATGTCATCTCAAGATTTACATTATTCAATTAATCGAAAGGATGTTTTATATCTAAAGTTCCACCAAAGTAGATTTTGAAATATCTCCACGTTTGATTGTATAAATATTTTCTAATTACCCGAACGAAAATTATATATACCTCTTTATCCGCTTTGCATTTCAGTATTACACTATCGATAATATAATAGTGTAATTTATAAATCATCCTATTAAAAGAATAACAAGTTATAGCTCCATGTGGACGAAAACAAGCTTAAGGAGAATAAAGTGATTTCCTTAGAAGCGTTTCCTATGTTTTTTACCCATATGTTAACGACTTTTTTTTAACTTTTGAATAAATCGTTGCTTTATTGAAATTAAATGACTTCGTAACATATTCAGACTTTTGCAGATATTTTATCCTTAATCTTTGAAAATGAGTTGGATGAAAAACTTTTAATTGAAATAATTTGTGCAAAAAAAATATTGCATAATCACATAATAAAAATTAAAAACTTACCAATCATAAATAAGAATGATATATTCAGTCAGTTAAAATATATATCCTTTTTGTCTTGTAGACTTAAATATTGTGTCCATAAATATTCTATCATTTTGTGAGTTGCTTAAGATTGTAAATAAATCATGTCTCATCAAGGGAGTGGACATTACTTATGTTTAACAATTTATTTAAATCAGACGATGACTCCATTTGGTATAACTATGTACAATGTTTAATTTAATAAATTTTGGTAGTGATGACAAATTGACAGTTCGTCAAATATATGAATACGTTTAAATCTTCAGAGAGGAGCCACAACTTGCCGGATACATTGTTTAAATTGCGAAACTACATTCTGATACCAGCACAAAAGCTAACATCACGGCGTCAATTCAAGTGGCTAACGATATTTTTTGGGAACAAACATTAGTTTTGTACTCTTTATAGTCGACCACTTTTGTCGCTTAAAGTAGTATGCAGTAACAAAGAGAATTGTAAGTATTCCAAGACCCTATAAATAATTAACATTAAAATAATTAGATAAAATGATAAAGTAAAATAAAATTCGCAGTGATATTCAGTTCACCTTAATAGTCATTTGTTTTCGTTCATCAAATTCATGATTGGCAGTCCACATTAGGAATGTGGTAATATCTTTTGATACTTGAGAAGCAGTTGCTGGAGTACCATCTTCATATTCTAAGACTTCGTTATAAATAGCCTATACGAAGGAATAGAATTGATTTATTATTTTTATTATTATTAATGGGTGTACCAAGTTCAGTCGCTAATTGTATCGGTTTCAATATAAAAAAAATATAAATAACTCACCTGTGCCATACCAATGGCACCACCTGGAAAATATGGATTGAAGTATTGTCCTTCTCTTAAAGTTATACCAGCTGGTGCATCACAATATCCAGTTAGCAAAGAAAAAACGTAGTTCTGAAATATATGTAAAATATATTTTTAATTAAATTGTAGTACTAATAGAAGTATTTTTATCACAAATTTTAATGGAAATCGATTAAAAATTTAATTTTTTGATTGCACAAATTCTATATATTATTAAAAATTTACTTGCCTCTCCATTGTGCCTGGCATTTATTATGTAAGATAAATCAGGTGGATAAGCACCATTGTTCGATGCCCTGGCAGCTTCTTCATTCGGATATGGAGATGGCACGTAATCATACAATTTTCCTGGACGTTTATAATACTCTCCTACTTCGTTAGGGCCATCTTCTACCTGTATCACATTGAAGTTTATTACTATATTAAATTTTATATTTTATACAATTATAAACATAGGAGATATTTCTCATAGTAATATTATAAAAGATGATACCATGACTTCTTCCGCGAGAGCTTTGGCTTCTGCTTCGGTATGAGTAACATCAATAAGATGACGGTATGCCACGTATTGCAAACTGTGACAAGCTGCACACACATTCTTGTAGACCTCCCATCCTCGTCGCATGCTACAAGATTACATTAATGACAACAGTAACACATATGCATAATTCATTGTTAGTATTTAAGAATTATTACCTAGCATGATCTAATGAATTGAACCATCCATAAAAATCCCACTTATACGTTGGAGGATGAGCTATCAATTCACCAGCTCTTACTGAGCTATCTAAAGCATAGATGAAGGCACTGATGCCTCCAGCAGTTACTCCTAAGCATGTTAATAACTGTAATTAAAAATGTTACAAATAAGTTTTATCATTTTTTTTACAATATAATTTATATAATATTGTCACATATTATATAACATTATTGTATATTGAAAATATAAAGTAAAATTATAGTCTATTCTAACTTACTAACACATGCAGTTTGAAGGAACACAAAATTGATTCTGATATTAAAGAATATGGTTGGGATATCTCTTTGCTAAATTAAGTTTACATACCATTTTTCGACTCCTAGGCCATTCTTTTATAGTAGAAAAATTACTCGTCTGCAAAAACAAAATTTAAAGTTTAGGTATAAAAAGTTTAACATATTCCCCACAATGGGAACAAACCTATTTGCAATGTTACTCTATATGTATCCTTCATATTTCTATTTTCTTCCTTCCTTCATATACAATTAATTTGATTTTACTACAATTATTAAAAAATTTTAAAATACATCTCTTTTAATTATTTAACAAAATATGTATTTCTTATTTATATACCATTAAAATAATTGTTACAAAATATTCACAAGAGATATATCTTTTGTATATCAAATACAAATCGAATAATGTCTATCTAATATATAGTTATTCAAGTTAAAGATTAATATATATTCTTATAAATCTTAATATGATATAATCAAGTAAAAAAGAATATACTTAATCAATTGTTAACTGTTGAGCATAAGTACATTCTTTAATCTTAATTTAACACTAACAATTGACAGCATAATTGTTTACAATTAGGCGATAAAATTCATGCATACAAATTTGTTGTGACAGCGCTCGCGAATATACAATCACTTGTGCCACTGGCCGCGAACAATGCATTGGTAACGCATGTTTGATATCATGGCAGCATCCCGGATTTTCTCGGTATCGCTTACTATTACATAACATCTGTTGAAGTGTCGTCGAAATCGTTATCGCGTTGACGTCGCGTGCCTTCAGGCTCTTCGCAGGTGTCCCGACGTGCGAAAACATTCCACGGGGAACGATATCGCCGAGAAAGGAGTGACATTAGCAGCCGACAGTCTTCTGTCCTCAACGCGAGGCCGCGGGTCAATATTGGTTAACATCAAGTATGTTGACATGAACGCTACGACGCTGCGAGGATTTTCGCAAGGAAACGCATGTAGTTATTTGGAAGCGTCGGATATTCGCGTTTATTTACTTACCTGGCCGATCAACGTGCCATAATTCGGTTTTAGAAGACCCGACTTACAAATCCGACCTAACGTCGCCGCCATGTTGGACATAGGTGCAATGCGTGAAGGGTTATGCTAGTCAGTGTACGGTCCGCTGAACGTTGATGGACGACTGTCGAAGAATTAGTCTCGTGACTGTTGCAAAATTCCTCCCGTGATTATTCTGATTTTTCGGAACGGTTGCGAGGGCCTGAGAGCAAGATAAAATATCAGTGAACAGAACACCAAATATCAATGAAAACGACTTCAGTCGGCGCCGTCGGCGGGCCTGCGCAGGTTCGCCAACATTGCGACATGAACGATCACACTATCACACATTTAAACTTGAATAGGCACGATCGTCTGCGTTTATAATATACGGAATTTTTGTATTTAAATTCACATGTATGTCATATTTTTATTATATTTACGTTACCATATTAAATTATATTTATATTATATTTATGATTACACTACACTAAATTAGTGTACATTTAAAAAAGGGCTTTATATATAAAAAATATATATATCTATACTCAACTTTAATAACGAAATCATTTATGTATATTCTGTTAAATAACGATATTATTATTGAATATTTATAGTTGTTCAAAATATCTCGGTTTAACTTACCTACTATTTATTTTTTCCATTTCTTGACTTTTTATGTGCGAATTTATTGATGCCAGAATTGGTAGTGTAGACTAATATTAACTGTTATTTTTATCATTAAAAGAATATTAAAAGATAATTTTACGAGAGTTAATTTAACTCGAATATATATAGATCTGGATCGTTTATAAAGTCATATTAATATTATAATTTATTATTATATTAAATAATTCGTAGAGCATCTGAAGATCAATTTAAGGAAGCCTTAAATATAAGGCCTGACTATATGAATACGGGCATTAATAAATTTTTATGATTTATTATTATCCATGTATAATATGTAATATATGATATGTTCCTACGAATTACATATTATGAGTATTATTGACTATACGGATTGAAAATACGGTTTTATAGAAGTATGCAATACCATTGCGCCGTGTAATATTTACGAGACACATTTGAGTAATAAATATAAGATCTGACTATGAATACATAAGGCTATGTGCATAATAGAAGGAATAAGGAATTAGGAATAAAGAATAAACACGATTTCAACCTATCAGAAATCATGTATTTCGATTTCTGATAGATTAAAATCGTTTATTTTTTATTCCCAATTCCTTATTCCTTTTATTGTGCGCAGGACAACATATTCATAGTCAACCGTATTCATAGTCCTTCTTTATTTTAAAGATAGAGGAAGCTTTCATGAAGGATTCCTCGATTCTCTAAAGCCTTCTTATTTCATAAATGGATTTCAAGTCTACCTTCTCGAAGGAAGGAATATTTTAGGGATTTTAGTAACCTACTGAAGGCAGCATGTCATAATATACAATATATGCAAACCTAATATCGTGAATTACGAATAATAAAGATTATAAAGGTATTGTTGATTAAATAAAATCGTGATTAAGCATTTTGCAACAATAATGGACAAAAGTAAAATTAATAGCGATTGGACGCACTCAGTGCGCACTGATGTACATTAAAACCACCATACATACACAAAGTAACGTAAATATATGTTTATAAATAAACATAAAAATCGATTAAATCGTGAAATACTCAATACATTTCATTGCTATTAGGTAAAATATGTATTTCATAATTCGAGATATTTGCATTTTATTTTTATACTATTTATAAAATTAAATCAGTGTACAGCGGCTTTAATATGCATCAGTGCTTCCAGTCGAATTCACCATAATGCTTATTATACGAAAAAAGAGAAAATACTTTTGCCAACAGATTATTTCCGAAAAAAAGCTATCGAAAATAAAAAGACCGGTGTGACAAAATAAATTTGGAGTTTGCTTGGTTATGAAAACTGCACCTCCTCAAGGAAACTCCTTTGAGAAAAGGAAGCCAATAAGGTTTCTTATTTGGTCAAGGAAAGTTTATGAAACGTGAAATGAGGAACAAGGAATCCTCATTCTTCAAGGAAGGACTATGAATACGGGTATAATACTCATATTCATAGTCAGGCCTTATATTTAAGACTTCCTTAAATTTATCTTTAGATACTCTACGAATTATTTCATTGGCTGCTGAGCATCTAAAAGTAAATTTAAGGAAGCTTTAAGTACAAGATCTGACTATGAATACGGGCATATAACTCAGGCATAATGAAAAGAATAAGGAGTAACAGATTTTAACCTATCAGAAACTGGATACATCGGAATATTATAGTTCCTGATATGTTGAAATCTGTTACTCCTTGCTGCTTATTCCTTTCATTGTATCTGAATTATTATTCCATTGCAGGCTAATCGGATTAATTGAAACAGTTGCTAATTGCAGTAATTACCAATAATTATTCCTGGGCCCGACACTGTCGTTAAGAGTTACATAAGAGGATCCTGATATATTTATGGATATATCTCATTTATTGTACAATTTTTTCAAACATATATATCGATTGGTTAAAAAAGCTCTCCAATCTCCATAAATTCTCTGCCTTGTAGTCCATCAGTACCCTTAAAAAAAAATTTGTAATCATACAAATTAAATAATACCTTTTATTATATACATACTCCTGCGAAGCGTCGGAAATATTTTCGCTATTTGAGGATAACCCCGGAGCCTGGAGGGCGCGCGAGTGAACATTCGGGCGCATGCGCCGCGCGTCGTTGGCACTCTTGGCAAGTAGTCCGCCGCCGACCATTGCTGTCAGCTGGACGATTTCGTCAGATGGTGTCGTGAATCCCGTAAAATCACATCGATCGGAGCGCGACGGAGTCAGAGTCAAGATGAGCGGTGGTATGCCAGAGCTGGGCTCGAAGATCAGCTTGATCTCGAAGGCGGATATTCGTTATGAGGGTCGTTTGTTCACCGTCGATCCACAGGAATGCACGATTGCCTTGGCTAACGGTGAGTAGTACGGCGGAAATCCAAGATGGACTCCCGTCGCACCGTATTCACCGTGCTGTCCCGCCGCCGCTACTGCCGCCACTATCGCCGCCGAGATTCTCGTATCCCACGTTTCTCTCGTTATCCACTTCGCGAGATCGTTCGCCCGATCGATCGGCTGGAGTCCCCGTGACCGGTGGCAACGTCGCCGAGCCTCCCTGTTTTCGTGTCACTGGGCGCGAGAACCTTTATATGATTCGTTACGTTCGCGTTGTCGCGAACAAACGTAGAGGTCATATCTCCGTAACTCCGTAAAAAGTCCGCTCCGGAAAGCTGCTCCGAAATGCACGAATTCAGAGTCCCATCCGGACTGTCTGATGATGCCGTTCCACCGGCTTCATGCCGACCGCGTCGTCGAGTCGCGTACCGATGCATGGAGAATCTTTTTGGAGAAAGTCGCCGACACCCGTGATTCAGCGGCATCGCGCGTTGCAAAACAACCGGGGTCGCGGCGACCTGTAATCCCATTGTAACGTATGTTTCTCGAACAGTCGATATCGGAGCTCCATTGGCCCTAATTTCCGTTGAGACGATCCATCAATCACGCCAATGCGTCGCGTTTTGATCCGCACATTTGGCGCAAACGCCGAGTGCCGGAACTCTGTTACGGATCGCTTGATCTACGTGAGATTATGTCGTGGTTTCGCGGTTAGCAATCATCGAAGTTACCGGACGAAAATCGAGTCGTCCTAAATCGTTGAAATTTTCACGATGTTAGTAATAGGTTATCGATATATAGGATATGGTCAACGCGATGTTGCAAACGCTTTGAAACGTTTTTTAATTGGTTAGTTTGTAAAATTTTTTCTTCTAATTGCTCCATCAAACGCTTCAAAGCATTTGTAGCGAAACTTTGACCACAGCCACAGTAATAGATAAATCTGGCAATTCCAAAATTCTAATATTCAACAAATACAAGTTCGCCGTATAATACTTTACGGGTACTTTAAGAATTTAAGTGATTATCTGCTAGTACGTTATATTAATGCTAAGGATGTAATTTTGAATTTAGGTTTGGTATGTATAACGTTTGTATGGAATGTTTGTCTCTTTCTTCTGTCGAATGTTTACATGTCCTTGTCTCCTTGTCCCCTTGGTTTTGCTGAATAGATAATGACTTTAGAGAATATTTCAGTTAGGAACAAATATTATTCTTGGAAATGTACTACTGGAGTCTCATATCAAAGACACATACAAATATAAAATTCCTCTTTCCATGATATTGATTAATGTATTAAAAAAAAATAGATACTGCACAAATTTATTTTCTACAATAAATGAATGCAACCTAAATATTAGTACTGTTAATATAAAGAATTTGAATACTAGAGGTGTTTATTTTTTTATCTATTTTATTTCAAGTATTAATAAACAAATAAAGATCTATTTAATTAAAACTTATTTAATAATCTAATAAGGATTTAATTAATTTAATAGAAAATTGTAATGGTGAATCTTTAATTACGAAACAGTTTGAAATAACTAATTTGTTACTTTTATAGTGCGTTCCTTTGGTACGGAAGATCGAGAAACTCAACTTCCTGTGGCACCACAAAATCAAGTATATGAGTACATTCTGTTTCGCGGATCAGACATCAAAGACATCAGAGTCGTCAACAATGTTAGTTCTATCCCCAACGATCCGGCTATCGTGCAGGTAATTATTAAATTTTTATATTCTTTGTACAGGAATGTGTTTTAAATTTAACAGAATGCAAATGTAATTAATAGGACCTAAAAATGAAATCAATTACAATATGTTAAATATTGATGAATTTTAGCTGATTTTAATTTTCATTGTTTGTAGATGACAGTGCAGCCATCTATGGGTCAGCAGTCGTATCAACCACAGCCTAGCTATGCTCATCCGATGATGGGCCAGATGGGCCCGATGGGTGGCCAATATGGAGCCCCCTATGGCATGGGTATGGGAGCCATGGGCCCGGTAATGGGAATGCCAACTGCAGCTAGAGATCCTCGCGGAGCAATGAATAAACAGCCAAGTGAGTTGAGCTTGGGTTCTGCTGAACCCAATGCCATCTCTATCCCAAACTCACTGCCAACGGCCAATATCGACCCATTACCAAAAGATCAATCTCTGGAAGATGGTAACTGTTTTTGCTATGAAATATCCTTTGCCTTGCTGGCATGCTTGTTGCTGCTCCTGTTTTGGTAATGCTTTTCTCTATTGCGTTTTACG
The DNA here is from genome assembly GCF_001594115.1 of Trachymyrmex septentrionalis. NCBI lineage: Eukaryota > Metazoa > Arthropoda > Insecta > Hymenoptera > Formicidae > Trachymyrmex > Trachymyrmex septentrionalis. The sequence continues at coordinate 3,327,315 of NW_017306059.1, read as the reverse complement.
CTCTCAGAAAATGGCATAAATTGTTATGCATTCTGGAATACGTAATGATATATTTTGATATCTTTTTAAATACATTATTTATAATTAAAATTATAGTAACAAATTTGTAATTATTCTATTAATAAAAGTCTACTTACTGTCTTTTTTGCACACTTACGTAGATTTGTAATCTTGCAAT
>NW_017306059.1:3296355-3327037 GCF_001594115.1 Trachymyrmex septentrionalis | reverse complement strand
TGAATAAATAGAAATGTATATTTACATGTATAATAAAATTTGTATATTTTTGAAATTTTGAAAAATTTTAATAAAAAATATACATATAACATTTTTAATCTGTATGTATATAATTTGGTTTTTTACGTTTCTCTTTTCTAAAATCGATAGAAAATATTTTTGCATCTGCATGCTTTTCTCAATTTTATTTCATTTACGCTTAAATTATAATATGTAACAAAATAGCAATTACAGTAATAATAAACAATAATAATTGTTTATAAAAATCCTCTAGAGATTTATTTTACATTAAACACGCGAAACTTTTGTAGAAGTTAGTAGCAGTCTTTCATTTCGAACTTTGGGAATGAAAAGTTTGTCTTTATTTTCTTATACTAAAGTTTCGTGTTGGACTAGAAATGCTTGCAATTTTGGTCGGCTATTTGGTCTCTATAGGTTAATAAAAATGTATTTATTATGTGATACATTCACATGTTGCAATAATAGGTGTACTAGACCTCATCAGTGGTGGTTCCCGTTCTACCACTCCTACATCATCCTTATTGACAAGGAAAAGTCCAACTATGGATCAAGGTATTCAGGTAGGACACGAACAACAGCAGCAGGGCAATAACATTGGCAAATTGAATGACAAGACAAATATCAGGACCGTCCAACCGCCTCGTCGAGACCATGATAGGTATTTCATTTAGGAAATTAATTTTCCTTTTATAAATGAAACCATAATAATTTTATGCATATGATAGTTTTATCTTTTAGAACCCTGATATTAGAAAATACAATCGTATTTTACAATTTTTTATTTGATTTATTTGTTAGATTTTTTTGTTTATACAAACATGAAACGATTCTACATAGGTTTATATTATTGTTAATTGTTGAGCTGATAATATAGCTTCGTAAAATTTTTATAAATAGTTTCTTTATTATATTTAGCCACGGAGGTACCAAAAACAACGCGGGTATGTCTCATCAATATAATGATTCGAAGAGGGACATGAAACATGATGGCCAAAATCAAGGTCATATGCAGGGTGGTCGAGGCAACCGTGGTGGTTGGGTAAACCGCGGCAACATGAGAGGTCGAGGAGGCCGAGGAGGTCGAGGACGTGGTGGTTTCCGTACGAATCAAGCGAACAACTTGGATGGTATCAAACCTAAGATGAAGTTTGATAACGACTACGATTTCGAACAAGCTAATACTCAGTTCGAAGAATTGAGGTGAGCATAAATGTTCGTTATGAACACTGATGATTGATTCTGCATGGTTACGTGCCGGATTCATTTCAAGTAACTGTTGAAATGACCAATGTGGAGACCATGCAAAAGTAAAAATTAGTGCGAATTTAAAGCAATTGTAATTTCAACAAATACGAATCGCTTACGCATCGCATTAACATTGTTTTATAAAATTATGTTTTAATGATTTAATTTATATGTTAATGTAATACATTTATGTCATATCGTAGGTCGCAATTGGCGAAAACGAAAATCGATGGTACTGACAATGAGAAGAAAGACGACAGTGGAAACGAGACAGGAGCTGGTGAAGGTGAACCCGAGGAGGAACCGGAAATTGTTCACTATGATAAGTCGAAATCATTCTTTGATAATATTAGCTGTGAAGCTGTTGAAAGGAGTAAAGGGTAAGCTTTATCGAGAGAATATTTAATAAATATAATCATCGCGTATAAATTCACAGTACAGCTATGGTATATTTTTAATTTTTTTTTTAATGAAAGAAAATTATTGAATTCTGTGAAATGTTTTGTATATGGTATAAATTTTTTCCAGGCGATTCCAACGCACGGATTGGAGAACAGAACGGAAACTAAATTCAGAAACATTCGGTGTAGCTTCTACAAGACGCGGTACATTCCGCGGCCGTGGTTACTACGGTCGCGGAATGGGAGGCATGTTCAGAGGTAGTGGTGGCGGCAATAACACTGGATTCCGCGGTGGCTATCGAGGTAGCAGGGGCGGTAATCGCAAACCCCCTAATCAACTACAGAATAACACGGGGAGTCAAAATCGCGCGACCAACGAACAGTCTGCCTCTCAATCGCAGACAAAAGTTATCTAAATAAAAAAAAAGAATCTAATTTGTCACCGGTATGGCATGAAGAGTAAAATATGCTAGAGAGAGAATAAAGCGATGTGCTGCTATGTATAAGTATACACAACTATAGATTAAGATTTTTACGATATGTGCTCTACGTTATGGACTGATTTGGGTTAGAATTTGGCAGTCGAATAACACAGAAGATACATACGGCCGAATTAAATGTAGATTATATTATATAACGGAACGCGTTTACAATCGCTAAACTGGTGATTACGTGTTAGGTGACAAGAATCGCACATATGGACGTTGCTGGCGCATATGACTCTTTGCATCGATATTTTGCGACTAGATGATTGGAGAAGGTACTTTTAGAGACAAATTTTCTTAATCGACAATGATCACGATAAATTGGTGTTAAAAGAATAGAATGTTTTTGTTAGGAAAGTAAAGTCAATTATATATGATCAGATCGTTCCCTGGTCTTTTTTACATTGATACTTATTTGTGTGAATTCAGATGTCTAAATAATCAAGGAAGTTATTCGTAAGAAGGCTAGTCATGAGTTTTACTTGATATGTCTGTTAACAAAATTCTTAATAGAGTAATCTAAAACTGCTTTATAAACAATAGTATATTTGTTTATAGTTAGAGAAAAAATTGTACAATTCAATCGTGATCATTCTTCAGTCGGTTTTCTCAAGATTTGACTATATTATTATGGAATGGCTTTATGATGATGGTGACTTGATAATACTGGTCGTTATGGAATAGCTGGTTTGTATCCGTATATCGGAAGTGAATGGCAATAGACGTGCATAAAAGTACTTTCTCGTCAAAGTATGTAAAAATCGATTGTATCTAATTGCATTTGTCGAGAATAGAAATATGAGCTATATAGTACAAGATAAATCTGATAAAAATTATATTTTTTTCTTTTGTTTTGGTTTTTTTGAGTGTACGCAGACAAAGTTTTTCGAGTCCTCGGCACGAAGTTTATATAAACGTATAATTTTATTAGGGTGGATGAACGTAAGTGGGAAAGCCAGTTTATATGAAAATTTTTGTATTATTAAATTGTAATCTTATTGTCCGCCTACTCTTTCTTTGCAAGATCTGCATCTAGAATTATGAAAGATGTAAGTGTCAATCTTATTGTAAGTAACTAAGTTCTAAATCATGTGTTACATAATTGTCATCGTGTTTTGCAAATAAGGATTCCTCGATTGCTCTCATATGTAAGAGTAGCTTAATTAGTAAAACTATAAAATAGATATCTGCATTATAATCAGTGATTAATTATATCAGATATGAAATTTGTATGATGCGCTTATTAAAAGTATTTTTTTTCAAAAACTGTAATCTTAAATCAGTATTTTATTAATTTGGTTTTTTTTTTGTTTTTTGTTAACTCTGAAACTAGTATAATAACACTTATTCCAAGGAAAATTTGTATTCAATATACATGTATACAAGCAAAAAATATTTAAAATAATAATTTATTATTAAATGGCATAATACTGTATTACAATATTATGTACAATAATGACTATACATGTATATTTAAATGAAAGTAATTAATCTAATAATTTTTTCATAAATTTACCCAATCATTTCAATCTTGGAATAGCACTTTATTAGTGTATAAATATAAATGGGATCCAAGTATGCATAAGTCATGCAAATTCGGAAACCTATAACAAAGATTTTCAAAGCGTTAAACGCATAAAAATAATTTATTCATAATTTGATTATAATTAATTATTCACGCTCTCGAAGAATCCTTTTGAATGCACGAAGACGCTGTGAGTAGAATTGTGTTAAATGGCGATGCGAATAAGAATAAAAGCATGATAATATCCTTAAAAATATAAGACGTGGAAGAAACAGAATAAGAACATTATTTGCGACTATTATTTTTCTATGGCTCGTACAGAGTCCCCAAACTCATACAAATATCATATATATGTACACACACACACACATATACACATACATACATGTACGCAACTTGAGATTTACATAACTGATAAGCAAACCTCCAATAGGTTATCAGAGAAAATGCAGAATGAAGTAAAAGGAAGGACTATAAAATGAAATAAATGAATAGAAAAAAAAGATATGGTAAATTTAACTTTTAAGTTTCATGCTCTGAGCATGTGAAAAATTTATAATGTACGCGAGAATGAATTTTTGTTTTGTACAGCGGATATATTGTGATTTCCGATGGTGAATAATATTGAAATGATGAAATAACACGTCGTCGTGTCATTTCCGATCTCCTACACACTACTTTTCCAACAATCGAACGAAAAGTTTTCTTATTTCTTCACAAAGTTGTAACGTCGAGAACTATAAAGCGCGGGTCGTCCTTACTCGCCCTTCGACAAAATGCGCAAAATATGAAAGATGACGGTTTACAAATTTAAATGCTAGATTACGCGAATTTTAAAGAGCGACTCGAGATATGAGAGATGCGTGTTGTGCAGTTTTTCAAAAAAGGAGATGTACTCAGATGTAAATAAAATTATATAACGTCTTTAATAGGACTCGAACATTGTTGGTAAAACTACGTGCGTATGGCGATACTAAAGTGTGCTACGTATTATATGCGGTGTGATTAGAATGTATGTAAAAAGAAAAAAAACGGCGTCTTCCATACGCTATATCCAGTGTTTTAAATGCTTGATAAGCGACACAGTAAATTAGAATGATTTATTACACACGATATCGCAAACATAGGTTAACGGGTCCCGTTTGTTCGTAACTTGAATCTACTTTATTTTCTTTTTTTTTTTTTGCACATGGACTTCTCACGTCCGATATTTTTAAATAGCTCGAAAGTAATCGTCAACGCATTATTAACACATTATAAATATAAATTCCCAGTATCAATATAATCGAAAGTCGCCATTTATAACGAATACGATTGTAGTTTGCAGCATGTAATGAGTTATAATCTTAAAAGTTCAGTACGAAACTTGCATGAAAAATTTGAAGGTCTTATTTTCAGATTAGTTTATTTTTAAAAAATATTTATTATAAAATTTTTTTATCACAGGCACCTTCATACAATCTGGCGTTATTAATAAGAAATAAAAAAAAAAAGATTGAACATGTATGCGTGTAATTAAGGAAATTATGACGGAAACGTGAACCAGCGGATATAGTTGGATGGCTGAGGAAAAAGAAAACATGCATGAAATTTTATAATACAAAATTATCTACGGAGAATCTCGGGAATACAATTTGCCGTGAAGTATCGCTTCAGTTGCATCTCGTCTTCTGCACTTCCGGTTACACTGATCTATATATGAAATATCTTCTAATACAAAGTCTCCGGATGACGTGGATCGAAGATTTTCAGCCCTAAACAGAGAGATCATGGTCGTGCGCTTGTCGATTATCAGGCGCAGCTCATCAAACCTGTCCTCGTACTGTCGCAGACTTCTCTTATCGCGCGACCTCCCGTGACCTTAGTATCAACGTGTGGGAAGTTGTTCTTATAATGACGACGCAGAGTACGCGGATTCGGTACATAAACCTCGTAAGGCGCTTTGCCACTCTCGATAACCCAAATACTGCCAGACTCACCGATCCTCAATATCGTCATCAGACCCTGCGCGACTATGTAAGGTCTGCAAAAACAAGATTAAACAGCAATGAGCCATTGAGAAATATCTGCTGAATTGGCGGTCATATGTAAGCACCGGAAGAGATGTAACGTTTATGTCAGGATCTACGAACTAAATTTTATAGAACTGATATTTTAACCCTTTATGATCGCACTAGAATCAAAATGATCCCGGAGCGGACTTAACTAATTTTCTTGAACGAAAATTGTGAATAATATCAATTGGTTAAATGTACTCTGGAATTATTTTGACCCGGTTGACCATTACGGAACTTTTAAGAAGTGTGATCACAAAGACCTAAATCTTCACTGGAAGTTGTGTCTCATTAAAAAAAAATTGATAAGTAATTTATTTGTAATTACAAGAGGTGTTCAGAAAGTAATATGCCCTAAATTTTTCAAACTTCAAATTTGCAACATGTAAAATTTCACTTTTCTACTTTATTATTGGATGAAGAAAAAAATGTGGGGCATTACTTTCTGAGCAACCATCGTATTTATTATAAAATTTATTGAAGGAACAAAAGACTCGCATTTATATTATAATTTAATTCTACAGCAGGAACGCTATTATGTTTTATTATTATCCAGCATGCACTGGTTAATTTATCTGACTGTTTTGTGTCAAACGTTTATGACATACTCAGTCAGAGAAATAATAATGAAATCGACATTAAATTGATGTTCATTCGATGTCGATTCCATTATCATTTCTGACTGGATAAGAGACAATTTTAATAATGACTCACGTTTGTATTGGAAACTGTTCAAGATTTTTAACGAAATCTGCCTTCATGACTCTGGAAAGAAGTTTATTAGGGCTATCTACTGTTAAGGCGGTCTCCGTCAGTCCTGGACACAAAGTTATCACGGTAACACCGGTCTTCTCGTAATGATAAGGATCCTGTTGCAGAGTAAACGTAATTACGAAAACTTCGTATAATAATATATACATATAATAAGTAATAATAAAAATTAAATACTTCATTATTTTACAATCCACAAGATAACAATCTTGTAGAATATTGGAAGTTTATAAATAACTATACTTTTTGTTTGTAAGTAACTATTTTAGGATGATTGCTTGAATAATAGATGGACTTAATTGCGTTCAATTATGTATAATTACCGATAGAGACTGCGATAGACCGATGACGGCGTGCTTCGTGGCAGTGTAAACCGGAAGTTGAGCTGTGTTTCGAATATCCACATGCTGGCTCACGTTTACCAAGATACCACCGTGACCGCCCGTATCTCTGCTCATATATTGTACAGCTAGCATTGCGGTGCTGACCATGCCTCCCTAACATTGATATACCACACATTAGGATCTAATCTTTATTTTTATTATTACAGGTATTACACCTTATAGAAATCTAAGAGAGCATTTTATACTGTACTGGCTCTAACCGTGTGCTGTAATCTGTAAAAATTGACTAATCACAGTTGATTGGTCAATCCCTGACATTCAACTGTAACAGAAGAATACTTTACTGTAATTAGTCGATTCTTATACAGATTATGGCTACAGCCATTATAAGTGCTCCCTAATGCTTACTGATCAACTTAGTACTGAAAGATAGCAATTATTTATTTTAAGAATTAAAAATACTTTGAAGTTGTTCAGTATACTTTTAGTACTCCAAATAAGTAATTAATTACTATTTCAGTAATAAATTGATCAGTATTAGATTTCTATAAGAGTACTTATTAATGATATTTATTTTCTAATCTTTTTATATATTCTTATATGCAATTTGGTAAAATCATCTTATGACACAAAAATCACGAAATTATTTGAAATATATGTGAGGTAAGAAAAACATTGTAAAAGTTTTAAGAAAGAAAACATCGCAAAATAAAGAAATGATAAAATTAGGAAATCATTGGTAAAGTTATTAATAAATCAATAAATTGTTATTAACGATACTCACAATGTTAACCGAGATTTCCTTCTCCCATCTTCGTTCATCTAAAACGCCAGCGTTATTTATCACGATGTCAATGTTTCCTAATAGCGTTGATGCTTCTTCAAAAGCTTCTATAAATTGGTACAAACAAAAATAATATTCTAAAAGTTCAAAGATATTCTAAAAAGTTCAATATATAACATATATCTACGCAATTTGAAAATCTTGCTCCATATTTACCAGTCACATGTTTATGATTAGATACGTCGGTATGTATAAAGTGTACTTTCTTTTCGCCGCAAGATTTTTCAACACCGAGCTCAATTCGTTTGCCAGTTTCAGCATCGATATCTAATATAATTATTTTCTGTAACAAATATAAAATAAATTTAAATATAATAGTGCTGAGATGATATTAATATTTTATAAATATTGTAACAGCTAATGCCATTCTATGAATTTAGTAGAATTAGGGACAGCAATTACATATATTTTATATCTAACAGGAGAGAGATAAATAATTTAATCTGCAGAATAATATTAATTTAATTAAAGGATGGTGTTAGAAAAGAATATATTTTCTTAATTATCGGAAATGTTATATAAATTTTGACAAAAAACTTTTTATATAGTTATACATTTATATTATAAAATTTGAGCCTTATTTGAATAATAGACTTTTTCTAAATGTACAATATGTAGTTTATAGATTTATAGAGAATTCTAAATTATTTATGTAATGCTGATTTATGTAGATTTCCTACAAGTTTTTTGAATTTTTATACTGCAAATTATTATCTTAATTATTAAACATACCTTTGCTCCGTGCTTCAAGAAATGATTAAGAAAGGCGTAGCCCAATCCTGCTGCACCGCCAGTTATTAGAACATTTTTTCCAGAAACAATGCAATTGATCGCTTCTATCTCTTTCGCCCTTTCGGATGCTGAAGAACGACGACGAACGATTCTCAAACTTGGTTCTATAACATAAAACTTTTTTTATAAAAGAAAGAAAGTTCTTTATCTGAAAAACTCGTAATATTAAAATACATGTTATTAATATTACAATTTTTTTTGATAAAGTAAATTTTCATTATTTGAATAATGAGAATTATTTCGCTCCACTCTATAAAAAAGAGCCTTACATAATAATTTATCTTAGGAAATAAAATTAAAAAATTATAAAAACATTATTTATACAATTATTAATATAATTATTAAAATTATATTTTATAAAAATAAAATAATCAAAAAACACTTATTTTTCATATTAATCACATTTTTTATGACAAAACATATTAATAGACACATATTTTTCTCGATGAAAGAAGCAGACTTACCTACTGTATTCTCCATGAATGAAACTGCTTTGGATATTTGGATATGTGAAGAAATAAACTAATTTCCGGTTTAAGTTCTTAGGCGTAAAGTTTAAGAATCAGGAGCTTGTGCTGGTAATATGTATGTTTCGACTGAACTTCGAGACCATTCGAATGGTATTTATATACGATAAGCAGCGATGTGGGATTTCGCGATACTGCGACTTAAGTTTCCATCATGGCGGGGATGTCCCAGAGGGTGAAAGGTGGACTTCGGGCTGTAGATTACGTAGACTGCAGATATATAGATCGGACAATTATGATAAAAAAGAAATTTTTGAATTTTCTCTTTAAAACTCGACATTGTCAAAGGTGTTTGAAATCTAAAGATGTCGCATTTTATTGTGAGCATATATTTATACTAGACTCAATGGATTAAAATATCATTAAATTTGTTAGACTGATATAATTCAGCTTTTTTATCAAGTTTTTTTTTAGTTTGTAAAAGATACGTTAGATATATAATTATTTATATAATTGCTGATACAAGAAAATTATAATGATTATTTATTGATGAATAATTACTGGGCTTGATCATTATTATTATGGAACTTCAAGTTAACTCTTCAATTTAAAGAAAACAGATATCAAAACTAAATTATGATATAAAAAGTAATATAAAAAGCGACAACACTGCAGAAGAATATTATTAAATAAATGATTTATTTAACAAGATTATTACTTTCGATAATAATAATTTTTAAGATTTTTTGATCTATTGCGGTCCTCTTATTTTGTCTTTTCTTATCTTCCCTCTCACTAGACTGATCAGTCGCGTCTCGTCGTTCTTTTTTCTCAGTGTTCCTGATAGCGTCTTACCCTAATTAACCCCTTCCGCAGAGGCTAATTAATCGCATCGTGGCAATGTGTTTTCTAGATACTGGATATACAGGACACCGAGACGCAGACCGAGAGGCATTGAAGCGCGCTTTCTCTTTTACTTGAAGATAATAATAGTGTATTGTTTTGCTACGAATACTAGACTAAGCAACTAGACTGTCAGTAGATCATTAATTAAATAATTGCATCTTTAACAATGTTATTGCTTTTTACGTAATATTTACTATAACAATTTATTTTATTAATATAATACACAGTAAAAATCATTTTATATTTGCGTGAAAAAATCGGTTTTAACACAAATACAAGATGTTAAAACTTTTATATTAAATTTTTAATGTAATAATATATGAGTGTTTATTTAATATAATGTGTGCGTATTGTTGTATTGTTTAAATATTTTGTGTTAAATTAACATTTAATACAAAATTTTTAGTGCTAAAATATTAAATAGTTTATTTAATATTATGAGTAATTGAACAAATAACATGAAAATAATGTAATTTAAAAGTTTAAGATAAATGAAATGTAAATTTAACATATTATAAATGTTAATTTTACTGAAAAATAATTTTATAATTTGTTTCAAAATATTATATTTTTATATTAATTTTTTACATATATAATATCTGTGTTATTTTTTAATACATTTATCTTGTGTTAAATTAATTTGAAATTTTGAATATATATTAAAAATTTAACAAGTTTTTCAATTATATGTATAAATACACACATCATAGAATATATAAGAAATGTTAAATGCTTTTTATATATTTTACATAATACATACTTATTTTTTGAAAAATAAATATATTATATTACTTATTTATAAAGACATGTTTATAAAGTTATGTTTAAAATGAAGCAAGATATCGGAAGTGATCAAAGTGCGTTTGACAAGCGAATGCGCGTGCGAGCGAAATAAAAAGTTATTAAAACGCATAATTCAGTATCTATGTATCTTTTTAAAGTTTCCTGCAAAAATATTTGTTTTGCATATTTGATTTTACTTTACCGAGCCATTTCGGTTAATAGAAATTTATGATAGTCACGGGAGACGGAACTGCGGCTGGTGGCTCGTAGATTATTTGCAGTACCGTACAAAAGGAAGAAATACTTTTGCCCTTTTATGTTCCTGATGTATCGTACTGCAGCTTCCAGACGATGTACTTATAAATTTACATTACTCTCAAATTAATTTTTAATGCATTTTTATTTTTACTCTCTTACAGAAATTTAATTTATACTGGTTAATTTAATACTGAAAATTATTTATTTTGAGTATTAAAAGCACTAAACAAAAATGCTTTTATTATTTAAAATAAGCAATTAATTATTAATTTTTAAGTATTAAATTTCTATAAGAATTGCGCTTCCGTTCGTTTTAGTTGAACTCTTTTTGTGTTATAATTTTTTTTTCTTCGAGGTCTAAGTATACACATGTATTCAGTTTAAATGCAGAGAACGCAGTAAAACGTAATAAAAAAGAAATAGACTTAAAACGCGAATGATTGCACTTAAATGTGTTTGTATATCTTTGCAAATTTATACGAGCGGAAATGCTTAGCTAGACATTCACAGAACACTAGCGTACGGCATTTGACGTAAGTGAACACTTTGTATACGTGTGTGTATAATATTTACAAAATAAAATAATGATTGACAGCAGATTAAACTTAAAGGCGTGGAACTATCGTTCCGAGTACGCGACGGTCATTGGATGATATAACTTTTGTTAAAAGTCTGTGGCCGCTCGCGTAATTGTAGTTGTAACGAGCAATACGATAAATTGTTATCGATGTCATTGGCAGGCTTATCATAAGTCAACTCTAATCAAATGACCTTATATCGTGGCTTCATCATTATCTAGGAAATTTATATTTTTCCTTTCGAGAATTTTGTGATTAAAATTAACAAAAATCACCGAAGTCATTTACGACGAATTGTCATATTAGTCATTATCTAATCTTTATATTATTATAAATTTTTATATTTCTATTAATTTTATATTTTATGAAAAATATAATAGAATGTAATTATAAATAAAAGAGAACATCTGATACATTTATATATATTATAAAATATTATATATATGCAAATACAAGATTATGATAAATTTATCCTTGGCAAATCGGTTAAATATAGATAAACCATCAATCTTAAAATGAGAGCAAACAACGCAAGAAAAGAAGAGACCGAAAACATTACTTTTTATTTATTTTTTTAATTTTTGCGGTTATTTGCAAATTATGTGGGACGCTTATCAATCGCTCGTGGCGTCGGTGAACTTTAGAAATAACGTACTTAGCGTACAGTCGTGTGGCACAAAACGGTGATAAGAGCTTGACGTGCGCACAGCTCGTGCTCACTGCACTTATCAATAGAAAAAGCGCACTTAACGTCTGATCGGCGTCGCGCCGATGATAAATTAGCCGAGAGACCGCGCATGTCCGCTTCGAGTCGATACCATAACCGATACGAACTGGTTCCGATCGAACTTTACTCGGAATCGAGAAGGAAAGTAATTTCTTTTGTGGTTTTTGCTTAGTTATCGTACTACGCTGCACGCCGCAAAAACGCGAGATTCGCGCCTGTGTGAGTATTTTGCATCCGTTGCGGCGATTCAGAGCGGTTCATAAATACGCATCGTCTGTAAAAGATTACAGTCTCTGCGTATCAAACAGTTAATAATTGGTTCAAATGATCACTGATTTGTGGAATATTTTTTACTATAACTAACGTCGTTGTGAAAATGTGATTTCTTGTATTCTTTATATGCCGCAGTGCAGCTTTATAGTTTTGCGTGATCTAAAGAAATATAATATGTATTAATTATTTCTTAAATATTATTTTATCGATATATAATGTTATAAATATATAATTAAAAGAAATTGTTTTCGAGTTTTTAGAATTTATAACTTGTTAAAATAGTGCGATACTGCCTTATCAGTAAAAGTACGATTAAACTCTGAGATTAATTTATTAGCTTTTATTATTATTTTTAAATGTTTTTGACAAACATTTAAAACTACATGTAAATTATCGGTTTGTAACGATAGCGATTATTGCTTGCTTCTTCCACAAACGGATTTAAATGATTATGAGGCCATTTAAGAGAGGAATAGAGCATCATTTAGATGCACAAGAATATATATTTCGATAATATAAGCCACGAAAGTTAGAGGTTTCCATATTCATCAAGATTTTATATGTATGTTCAAGAAAGAAGAAAGTTTTCAATCGCAAAATTCGTATATACTTTTGTAGATAATTTAGTATAAAAGGTACTGTCAAGATTTCAAGTGAATTGAATAAAAATTGTTAAAGTTATGCTGCTAGCCAATTTGAAACAAGTGATTTCGAGAAAAAGATGTTTAAAGTTTTGTTTTACGACATTTTGTATATAAGTATACTACCGAGAGTGCCGATCGAATATACTAAGTGCCAAGTATACTGAAATTTATACTTCGTCGATAAATGATCTCTTTAGATACTTTATGAATTCAAACGCTTCGTGTCGCTACGAATCATTCTAAAACGCTCGATGACGTTGTGACGTGCTTCATCAAAGGCTTCATTTTAAAAGTTGTATTTTGTATTGAAATTAATTGTATCTTTTAGGATTATAAAGTTAAGACAAAAAAAATATTTTTTATTTTTTTAATCCTTCAGAATGGCTTAACTCTCTAAGACACTTTGTTTAGTTTATTATTTATATATTTAATAAAATAAATTATAAAAAGAAATTTAAATTGACGAATTTTTTCACATTTTATTAGAGATATTAAAAAGTTATTTTTAAATCTCTAGTTATCCAATAAAGTAAAAAATTTAATTATACATTTAATATTTAATTCATTTAACCAATAGATTTAATATTTTCAATATTATTCATTTATAAAATTAACATAAACTATTTATTAAAAATATTATTATGCTTTATGCTCACATTTATTTCTTTTAAAAAAGGCTTTAATATCTGTTTAACAATAAACACACTATTTATTACCAAAAATCTATTAAAAGCTTATTACAGATTTCACATTACAATTATTACAATTTCTATTAATCAAAAACAGATTTTATTTAACAAAATATTTTTTGTAAAAGTATTATTTAGTATTGTATAGTAAATTATAACAATATTTAATCTGCGATCAATTTTATATTAGCAGCTAGTTCTGTGCATCGACTTCAGTTTTTTGCGGCAAAGTATCGGGAAGCTGCACCTCAAAAACCGGTTTTCCATCCTCGCTAATCCACACACTGCCGTTCTGTGCGCATCGAATTACGTATATCAATCCATGAGCAACACTCTCCACCCTGGCAACATATTTATTTTTTGTATTTTATGTACATTTTTATTGGAGTGTGTCAGTTATAAATTAGCGTCAGTCTTACTTCTGATGTCGATCTTTCTGCAAACTATTAACGTTTGAAATATTCTGCGATACTTCTGAAATGTCGGTCAAACCGGGACACAGAACAATTACTTTTACATTAGTCCTTTCATAATGATAAGGTTGCTGTAAAGAAAAAATATCTCATTAAACTTTTTATAGGCTTTTATATGTTTTATATAAAATAATTTTTATACATAAGATATGTATGAAATATACTTTTTATATGCTTTATTCATTATTGCAAACAATTTTTAATTTATTGCTACAACAACACTAAAATTTAATATTTTTCTTTCTTATGTCCTCTTTAAGTCATCCTTATAAGAATTACAAAAATTCAAATACATCAGAAAACAGCGTCCACACATTTTATCATATCTAATAAGATAAAATTATCATCAAATTTCAAAGTTTGAAAAACAAATTTAAAATACAAATTTATTGCCAAGAAAGAAAGAAAAGGAATTGTTTAATTGTTCCTAAAATTAGTTATAGTCTTCAAAAAAAGATCTCGCAGATTTCTTATAAAAAAAGAAACCTTACTCAGTTTCGAGATATTTTATAGTTTTTATGATACTAAACAAATGTTTCCATTGCCGCAAACATAAAAAAAATCAAACGATAAAAAAACGTGAAATTCTAAAGTCACTTTGTGTTATTCATTATAATTATTATAAATTTTATTATACATTATATTTTTTAATGTAAATACTTACCGCAAAGGAACGGCTGAAACTAACTACGGCATGTTTTGTAGCAGAATATACTGGAAGTTGAGATACAGCTCGTAATCCGGCAATAGACGAAATATTTACGATAATACCACCCTTGCCACCAGAATCCTTTCGCATTTGTTGAATCCCCAGAAGAGTCCCACGAATTACAGCTGTCTGCAATATCGAATTTAATATTTTGGAACTTTATTTAATCTAAAATTCCCTTATTATCACAATTTTATTTTCAATTGAGACATAGTTAGCTAAATTCGAAAACGCGCGCGCTACATGTAATATTTTTAAATACAATTTTTTTATAATTAAAAATGTGTAAAATAACTTGTTACCAGAAAATATTTAAAAGCTTTCGATGATATTTGTGACCAATATATTTCCTTACAAGAGTAATATAATTACACAAAATTGAAACAAGAAAGGAATAAAACTCACAACATTAACATCGATAGCTTTGGAAAAGTCAGTTTCATTTATTACGCCTGCATTGTTTATTAAAATGTCTAGTCCACCGAGAATGCTGATTGCCTCTTTCAACTTGGCTGCAACAATTAATAGTTTTAGTTTTGAATGAAATTTAACAAATATTCCCTAAATGCAAAAGTTATAAATTAAATTAACTTTTGCAAGCAACTTTATGTAAGCAATGTTTGAGTTTGCTTATTATAGTGTGTGCATTAATAAAATACAAATTAATAACATGAAATAGACTTATGTTTACTGTCAAATTCGGAATTATTTGTTACATCGCAGCAAAGAAATATAGCTCGTTTGCGGCCAAACTCATTGTTTAAACTCTCTACAGCTTGTTCTCCAATCCATTGCTTTATATCGATCATAACTATCATCTGAAATATTAGTAACTGTTCTATTAATTTTTACAATAAAACATCGATGAGCTTAATGAATATTTTTGAAAGAAGTTTAATATTTTATTATATAATAGTTACAACTAATATATCTATATACGTATATGAATATTACACAATATTATTATATTAAATTACATACCAAAGCGCCATTTCGCAGCAGCTCCCTACTAAATGCCAGACCCACATCACTTGCTGCTCCAGTTATTATAACTCGTTTATCTTTGATCTGCATTACTCCACTAATTTTCCAGCAAACAATCCCTTTCGTGTATATTTCTTTGCTTATGAAAAATCTAAAACACGTCAATATATGAATTTCGCGAATTTTATATTTTTTACAATAAAACAATTAACTGCACGAAATCAAGATGTTTCTTTATCGATGAGACTACCAGCTGCGACGCGAGTCTTTAGCCAGAGAACCTCCTTGAACCGATATGGAAGAAGTCACTGTTTTCATTCGACGATCTCCGACCTCACGATCTGCATGACGTTCAATTCGTTAGGGTCTCTCTTCGTACGAGATTCGTTATCCATAAGACGGCGCTGTGAATATCTTCATCTCCTCATTGTGTAGTAAGTGTAGTTTTAAGTTCAGTGGCATTCGAGAAAATTCGAAACATTCATTAGTGAAGTGAAATCATAAGTTGAACTTTGTATAAATTTTTATAAAAAATAAAAAACGCACACTTAAAAGATCAAAACTTTAGTGATCAAAACGTTTTAGATGCTATGCATTCTCTATTAATTATATATATATGTACTCATAAAAATAAGTAAATGTTGCATATAATAATTAAATTAAATATTCATAATAATAAAATTAATAAAATGGCATATATATCGTTTCCCAGAAAACGATTGCACATACTCGTAAAGACAAAGTCCACATTAAAATAACAGTGAAGTTTTTAATCAACAACTGTAATCTAAAAAGGCCATCTAGCTCAACGCATGAGTTTATATTGACAACTAACAAGGGACTTGCAACTCGGAAATTCTGATTTTAATGTGACTCTGCATTCATAGCAGTAAATAAATGAATCTGAAAATTTAGATCAGATTAGATTAGATTAGTTGGGTTTAAAAAATGTTTTGGCTGTACAATAAAAATATTAGCCAAAAATTGACTGAAAAGGCTAATATAAACTAATAAACATAAAAGTTTTTATCATAGTCCTTGAAAACAACTGCAAAAAACAAAATAGCAAATAAATTTAGCTTATAAATTATAATAGCTTTATAAAGTGAAATAATATATTTTATTACAGTTAGTTATTATGCAAAGCTATATTAAAATGAGAATTTTTGGACACTATTGTTTTACCGGACCTTTACCAAAATATATTGCTTTAATAAACTTTAATTTTTTAATTAAAAATATTCATTTTGTATATTTAATAAAATATGTGTATGAGTTTTAACGATAAACATATTGTAAAATACAAATATATTTTTTATTAAATATAAAAAAATAGTCTTTGTCTAGTTTGATTATTGATAATTTTTTACGCAACATAATCTATTAAATAATGTGAAATCAAGTAACTTACCAATAATATTCTGCTGATTAGTAAGCTATGTTAAGAACATGCAAATAGGTATGTACAAGATTTAAATATTCGAGAAGCATTTGTTTGTGACTGATATATCGATAACGTTATCTTAATAAGCATGTTAATGTTTTATGTATTATATGTAAAATCTAAAATAAAAGAAAGACTAAGTACAAGTTTTTGATATTCAATAAGTAACTATTTAATTAATTTAATATATCGGCATATCTCAATAAATATATGAATACACACAAATATATGAATGATTTATGTATTCTGCATGTGAAATTTAAAATAAAAGCAGTAACTGCTTGTATATTTAAGACTACGCCTTTTTTTATGTTAGGTGTATATCCAAACAGTTTGCGTAACTTAAATGACAAACATAAGTGCTCATTAAATCAACTTTTATCTCGCAGATATGTCATATCCCCTGTAAAGTATATAAATTATTATATCATTAATCGTATTTATAAATTTATATGACAATTTTCTAACAATTTTTCTAACTTATAGGTATAACAGTTTTTAATCGATAGTTTAAAAAACAATCATAATAGATGAAACTGTTTTAAATAAACTCAACTGTCTAAATTTTTAATCAGAATAAACATACATTTTGTACTCTCTTATAGAGAAGTCCAAATTAAATGAATTAATACAACACAACAGCATAATAATTATAAAATCAATATATATAATAAAATATTAAAGCGAGAAGATATATTTTTCTCTCCTCAAGATCAAACAAATTTCACTCTATACGATCTCTGCAATTTTTCAAGAAAAGGACTTTTGAACTTTTACTTTCGGGGGGCGCGGTCGCTTTTTCGGTGATGTTTCTAAAAATAAAAGGGACCACGGGACCGACGCATAGTCTGTCGAGGGATTGCAAGAGCACGCATTTACGCACGTGTATGAAGGGCACGCACCGGCCGGCGTCGCGCACACCCGCATGGCACGCAGACGCGCCAATCAATATCGGACTATACCGGGTGTACACCCCGACCGTCTCGACCGTCAGTCAGCCAGTACACTATCAGCCACCAACCACACCTTCCCAGAACTGCTTTGCCGCCGTCAATCTCACCCTTTTGACGGAGGAAAAACGTGACGTCTGAACCACTGCATCCGAGTATCGCAATCTAGCCAACTAGCCAGCTTCGTTTCATCCCGCTTTTATTGCAAAACGTCACACACAGCACGGGTGGAGAAATTGAAAAGGTATAATACGGAGAACGGAAAACGAGCCAATGAACTTTATCTCGACAGAGGTAGAGAATTAGATGACGCATAATAGGATTTGTGCTGTAAGCGTTTGTTTAGTGGTATATCGAAATTTTGGCGTGAGATTAAATTCAAAAAATTCCATAATATTGGAATGAAAAGTGTGGATAACATTTGCGATTGTTAGTATATCAGTATCTTAATTGTTTTCTCGCTGGTGTCGACATGCTGGTTGAAGTGACAGGTGGACGAATGGTGTACTTGAAGCGTGAATGCCCTCTGCCCTTGGAATACGTAGGAATGAATTAATCATTTATAAAACGGAGAATTGAGATTTATAAGAAATAGCAGACACATAGTTAGATGTGGAGGCATTCCAAATTGAAATATTTACTAAAAAAAACGGTATCACTTTTTTGTCCTCTTGAAATAACAAGATATAAGATATAAGATAGATAAGACAAATTTTTATTACTTTACACAATACGACCAATTATGTAGAGTGATAAAATAATTAATAATGCATAATATAGAAGCAACATTAGCGTTGTTTGAAGAATGGAATAGGTTTATATAATAGAACAAAGAAAGAATAAAAAATACACGAAGCTTGTTGGTATCAAAGTTAAATAAACAAATTTAAAAATTTGAAAGGACTTTTAGTGTGCTAAGTTTAACAAAATAGTAATTAAATTTACTTTAACGGACATATTTATAACGCAGGGCATATTTATAAACATAAAACAAATTTAAAATTTAATATTTAAACATTAATAAACAATTTTAAAAATTTAAAAGGACTTTTAGTTTGCTAATTTTAACGAAATAATAATTAAATTTACTTTAACGGACATATTTATAATGCAGGGCATATTTATAAATTTATAACGTAAAAATTTGTTGGCAGATATAAATTAATATTGATTTTTTAAGGCTGATTTTTTGGCTGATCCTTTCAACTGATAATGTACAGCTAAAAGATTCTTGTATATATTCAATATGCTAATATCTTCGTCCAAATTTTCTAATTAAAATTTGAACACGCTAAACAAGTACAATCCTTTTCACAATATTATAATTTTCTTATTAATTCAAAAAAACATTAATCCAAGAATACTGATATGTTATTGTCTAATTATACCTTCAGATACGAGAGAAGATAAAAACTTAAAGAAAATGGAAGCAAAAGGGCGAGTTGCCCTAATAACAGGAGCTGCATCCGGCATAGGTAAAGCGTATGCCATCGAACTGTTGAATCAAGGTGCCAAGGTACATTATAAAATTATAATTTAGAAGAAAACATATATACTTAATAATCCTTTATAGTCTCACACTTTTTGTATTCGAGAACTATTCTCGAAAAAAAAAATTTCATTATTTAATTTTTCAAACGAGATCAAAGTCATGTTTTGTTTTCACGACTTGGAATTTCAAGCAAAACAAGCATTCCAAAGATCTTTCGATGCGTATTTTCTTTTAAAACAGCTGATTTATATTTAGACTTGTCAGACAGAAAAAGTTGCTTGTGTCTTTGAGAAAAAAATTCGTCATAATTGACGATAAATATATAGTTAAATCGATGATAAGTATATGGTACACATTACATTATTTATTTCAAAATATTTATTTGAGTAGTTGCATTATTTCGTTATATTATACAATATTATATTTTATGTAATCAATTTTTTTATTGATAAATATACTATTTCTGCTTTTAGAATTATTTAATTTTAATTTTCTAATAGCGTAAACTAAATTTCTACCTATACAAATTTAAATTTAAAACAATTTATATATGTATGCAATAATCTTATATCTTTCAAACAATTCATATAATATACAATTTATGTAAAATTTATGTAAAATGCTAAGATTATAAAAAAGGTTTGAATCATCCTTCGGTTTTTATGTATAAAAGTGATTTTTTATACATAAATTTATTCCGAAATAATGACAATTATTCCTAAAAATAAAGATCATCATGTTTAATAAACCGTCAGTGTTACCGAATTTAATCTTAAGATTAGATTAGTTTAAATGACATTGAGGTGCTCAATTGTATCCAGCACACAATGGGAATGTTTTTTTTAGATTTATTTTGAGAAATAATTTTGATATTATATATAATTTTAAAATAAATTTTGATATAAAAACCAAAAGATAATTAAGAACTTTATTGATATTATTGAATTCAGTAATTTTTTATTATATACAGGTGGCTATATGTGATATAAATACTGAAGAAGGAGAGAAACTGGTAGAAACATTATCCGAAAAATATGGTAAAGGTCGTGTAATCTTTTCGCAGTGCGATGTCACGGATTATCTGCAATTCGAAGGTATGATAATTCGCGATAGTCGTTCACGATTTCTAGTCTATCGTCGATTTGTTTCTAAATCATTGCATAAATGGCTAACGCGTATATACATATATGTATATCATTTTTATTTGTAATGCAACTGTTATTTAGCATACAATGCAATTCAATTTGCAGAATCGTTTCAGACAACGATCACGGAATTCGGTCATATTGATATCGTTATCAACAATGCTGGTATCATGAATGACCGATTTTGGGAGCTTGAAGTAGACATTAATCTTGTAAGCAAATATCTAATAGATTCCTTCCTTTCTCTCAGAAAGATTTCTTTTGCATGTTCCATTTCAATAATATGTTTGTAAAAATTAATCTTTAAAAGATATTGCGTTAAAAGATTTACGACTTCTTATGAAAATTCATCATTTCTTCGCTTTTAATGTCACGTTTATTTTCTATTATAATCGAAGTGATCCGATTGTATTTTATGTATTTTTATATTTGCTTCTTTATTAAATTTAAAATGTTCCGTATAAAATAATATTTTTTATATGCATGGCAAAAATTGAGATCTCTTTACAAATATAATTATAGAATGGAGTAATACGCGGTACTTTGCTTGCTCAACGATTTATGGGCACCGATAGGGGTGGTCAGGGTGGTGTCGTCATCAATACTGGCAGCAATGTCAGCATTAACCCTTACGTCAGCGTACCAATTTATTCTGCAACAAAAGCAGCTCTTGTCAGCTTCACCAGAGCTTTTGGGGTAAGAAGTATCTTTTAAATATCTCGATCTCATCTAGCGATTGCAATTATTATCTCAGAATAATAAGAATCGACGGTTTTTCAATGGTTTTCATTATTTGAAAGAAGTTAAACAAGGAACTAAAAAATTCGCGTTCAAAGATTTAGAAAATATAAATTAATAACTTATTAACTGATATTTAAAAGTTTCTTTTATTAAATTAATTACAGAAAGGATGTACTAATTTTCTTTTCAATTTTTAGGATCAATATCATGTAGATTTAACTGGCGTTAAGGTGATGGCACTTTGTCCGGGTGCTACAGATACTAAATTGGTACGTGATGTGAATAGAAAACTTCTTTTGGCTCGATATGAGGACGCCTGGCAAAAAGACATGGTTTCATCAATTCCTCAAAGGTATATATTTCACATAATTTCTCTCTCGACTTAATTGTGAATAAATAATTCATGATTTAAAAAATCAAGTACATGAATAATAATGAGCAATTGTTATTTTTTAATCCCTTGGTATCATTTTAAAATACTATTTTTAATTAACAAATTAATTAAATTAAATTTAGGAAAAAAAGTAATTATAGCATAAAGAATAAAGTTATTTTATATGTAACGATATTACATAATATCTTCTCTAAATACAGAAATGTAGAATAACATTAGCATCAACAATTTGTAACAAATAACTGATGTTACAGGGTGGAACACGTAGCGAAGGCGTTGATACACGTGCTCAGCACCGGCAAGAGCGGAAGCGTGTGGATGGTGGAGAAGGACCAACCGCCGCACGAAATCAGTTTTTCAAAGCACTAAGAGAGTCCCGAGCGCGTGCAACGATTCTTCCTCGCTTCGCTGCAAATATCTATGCCATACCACACAATTAACTGTAATTTGTATCGAGATATATAGGATCCCATCGCGCCGTCAAAAAGGCGGAAACACGAGCGAAACGTAATTATTTGTACTTTCGTACCAAAACTTTTAAAAGACCGATGCGTTTTTTTTTTATTTTTCTTTTTAATAACAACAAATGCATTATTCGAGATTGATCCATCATCTCAGATTTTTTATAAAAAACGATCCTTTTGATACGTTTTATACTTATTGTTAGCAGAAACCCGCGACAGAGAACGCGGCGAGTCTTCGGATTTGATAATTACGCGAGAGAGATAATCGCGATATTTAAAAAGAAAAGAATAAAAAGATCCGCACGATCTTTACAGAAAATTATAAAAATCTTTACAAAAATTATGTAAAAATAATGGCTTTCGCTTCCGTCCCGCACCCGCGTTGCAACTTTCCGTCGATTTTTGCACATGCAGGCCTCAACAACGCTCGTGTCAGCCGAGGATTCTTAAGTTCGAGAAATTTGTAGGAATTTCTCGAGGAATTTCTAAGCGTTGCAAGTAAACCTGTGTATATCGCATCAAAATGGAAATTATCGCAATGACATTTCAATCCTGCCGCACTCTGTAACCGTCGCGTGACTTACTCATTTCTCTAACGCACATGTCGTAATATCGACAATTCCTTTAACGCCATTCCGTTTAATGATATATGCTGCATGTAATGTAATCGCGTTTCAGGTCGAGTGTAATAGACACACTTTATATTTATTGCTTGTGTGAGGAAGATGAGGGGAGAGCGTATATGAGAGATAAAATAAAACTATTAAGGAAATAAGCATTTATTTTCGCGATCTCGAAGCGTACAAAAAAAGAAGGAAGAAAGATTACACACTTTTATGATGACTAATGCAAGTAACTCTAAATTCACAAAATTCACGAAATGTCGAAAATCTCTTAATTACATCTAAGAAAAAATAATATATATTATATATTTATATATATATTTTAAATATATATGTGTGTGTGTGTGTGTGTGTGTGTGTGTGTGTGTGTGTGTGTGTGTGTGTGCGCGCGTGCGCGTGCGTGTGTGTGTGTGTGTGTGTGTGTGTGTGTGTGTGTAATTCAACAAAAGTGGAATAATAAGTTAAAATGTAAAGCATAACTAGATACAGTCTTTATATTGGATATATTTAGAATCTATTCAATTTTAGGACCTTACTAAAAAAATTGAGAACTGACTTTATTCCAATTTCCACTTTGAAGTTCGACGATTCGATGTTTCGAGAGTTACATGCATCAGTTGTCTGTACCGCGAATGCAATTGAACCGAAATCCGTCGGACAATTACTCCACAAATGAAATTATATATCCAATCGTGTCTATAATTTTTCTACAATATTTTGAGGAAAACAGAAATATTTAGAAACGGTATAGCGAGATAGAGTTAGAATCTGTAGCCTAAGTGCAAGCACGACACTCGACGCGATCACGTTCTTTCGATATTAGATACTTGTTAGAAAACGAGGGACAATTTATTTGATATGCAAATTACAAAGCTCCGATACATCGGTTAGATGTCTAGCTAATTGAGTTTTGTTTTTAAATGATATCGCCTGTTTGTGCGTAATCCTTTACTGTAGCTTTTTATCGATGAAACGATCAGTTTCGTTTTTGTTACGATATGTGTTACGATATGTACGTTGCTAATATTGCCAATAAATGCATTGCCTTTTAATAAAATTAATAAACCAGCGATATTTACCTCTCTTTCTCTCACACTAGAACACTTTTATAATTTATTTTTTAAAAGACTCATTATTTTCCTTGTTTCCCTCACCCCTTCCCCCTCCCCTAGCTATTTTCTTCAAATTTTTTTTAAATAGTAAAAAAATAGCAATTAATAATTAGTAGGAATTATACTACGATATTAATTAAAGAATTTTAATATATTTTTTATTTTTATAATTAATAACAACAAATCATAAATATATTTAATTATGAGGAAAAAGAATATATTTCTTTTTCTAAATTAATTAAATATAATTTTATTATAATTAATTTTATAACATTTAATCCTGTTTATATTTTCAACGTAATTTTATTCACATAATAATAATAATATCTCATCTGCGTTAAGAAATGAATTGTCTCTCTCATAATATTTTTTAGTTAGCGGTTTCGATTGTATTTCATGCGTTTCTCATGTAACTACTCTCATCTAGATGCGCAAATCCGATCTTATTTACCTCGAGAACGAGCTTGTGTTATCCGATTTCTATTCGCATCTGATATTTTATTATATACGATCGACTTCTCGAATTTCAACTTATATGACTTCTCGTTAGCAATACCGTCAAATTCATTTGCGGATCGGTGCTGAACGGGATCACTCCGTTAGTGTGATTCGAAATTTGCGTTATCTCTCGAAAGTATATTGAACACAACATATTTTTGATGGAGATTCAAGGGAAAACCGTGCTTATCACCGGTGGAGCCAACGGCATCGGCTATTGCACCGCCCGAGAATTACTTCGAAGCGGAGTGAAGGTAATTAAACAAAAAAAAATGTTCTAGTTGTATCAACAAAACGAATTTTGATCATATGAATCAGAAATCTGGTTATTGTAATAAAATTTCTAATTATCTTAATTAAAATATTCAATAGATTTAATTATTATAAGTATTTGAGATATTTGTGTACCTTTCTGGTTGAATCTGGAATTTCAAATAATGCAACAAAACTTTTTTCCATTTATACTTTGTTTTAATAATTGCAGGCCGTTGCAATCATAGATTTGCCCGATTCGAACGGTGAAAATGCAGTTACGGAATTGGAGAAGGAATTCGGTGCGAATCATGCTATTTTTCTTATTGGAGATGTAGCGAATGCTGAAGAATTGACAGGTATTGTATTAATCAGTTGCTAAACGTATCAATTGCAATTAAAAATACAAAATTATAAAATACAATACAAGTAGATAGTATTATATAGTTATATACAATATATAAGTATCCTGTCTCATCCTGTTAAGAATTATCGCAAATTACACTTTTTATTTTCTGTATTAATCATCTATTTGTCAAACAAATAAGTTTAAAATAATATTATTTCTATGATCAAGCAGTATTTAATATTCTCTTTACTATGAAAAATTACTATTATAAGAAATCAGTCGATCTGAAATTCATACTCTATAATATTTAGATTATTTTGCAAATTGCAAATTAATCTAATTAATCTACTATTTACGTTGAACATTTTTCAATCGATTTTCACCTACTATTATCTAATTAATCTAATGATCTAATAATATTTCGGGAGAAAGAGAAATTATATTTCTAATTAAATTCATCTATATAATTTTAATGAAATATTTCCTTGCGACAAACAAAAGCATTTTTATGCATTTATAATTTTTGCAGCTTGTTTCAAAAAAGCAATAGAGTCATTCGGCACACTAGACATTGTTATCAATAATGCTGGTATCATGAATGACGCGGAATGGGAACCAATGGTTGATGTTAATTACGTGAGTAACGAGTTAGGGATTGATTTATTATTTTTATTTTAAATTTGTCGCTCTTATTGTTTCATTATATTTACAATCAGAAAGGAGTTGTACGTGGCACGATATTGGGCTTGAATCACATGGGAAAGCATAAGGGAGGGAAAGGTGGTACTATCGTCAATATGTCCTCTATAATCGGCCTGCAAGGCAATCCGATTGCTCCAATTTATGCTGGGATAAGTTTTGCCATTGTTGGATTTACCTCATCGTTATTGGTAAAATTTTTATAAACAAATAAAAAATATAATTTTAATTGTAAGTTTCCATCTCAAATTATTTGTACTATACTACCGTTATTTTATGTTGAATGCTAGGATGACTAAAACACTAAAAGGCTTATGGGCTTTTTTACATTGATATTTTTTTTTTGTATTTCTAGACTTTCTACGAGAAAACAGGCGTACGTGTATTATTAATATGCCCTGGTCTTACAACTACTGGCTTGGCCTCGAAGTTTATGTCAAGCAAGATCTATGCGATGGACTTACTTGACGACGAGATCGCTGCCAAAGAGATGACGACAATGGAGAGTCAATCGTAAGTTTACAGTTAGCATATTTCGATATTTCATACAAAATACATTATTTTTGTATCTAAGAATTATAAAACAAATAAATAATAATAAATCTTAAAATAATATAAAAGTAACAAATTAATATTTATGCACAAAAATTGATTATAACAAATCAAAGTATTACATCTGATTATAATTTAAATTATAAATTAATGTATAAACATATCTTCTCATAAATCGTATTAAAAATAAATAAAGTCGTCTTTTTCTCTGTTGCGATTCGATTATATTAATTATAGAAATGATTAATGGGTAAGGAGGGTTTATATAATGACTCTATACATAATGTTTTTTTCCGTTTAACAGATCCGAGCACGTGGCAACTGCTATTGTGGAATTGATTGAAAAAGGAGAAAACGGCGCGGTCTTTGTCAGCGAAAACAATCAACCTACTTACGCCGTACAATTACCAATTTACACTGATTTGAAGATTTCGGTGTAAAATCTGCAGTTTGCAATGGCGAATTATCCTTGTTACAGAGATACCAATACTGTGTCTCAATACTTCCATGATTTAAAAATAAATACATTATTCAAACAACAATTCTAAAAATAGATTTTATAGTTTTACAGCGCGGCATGAAATCTCAGACCATCAAAATTTTTCTTACGATGCATTATGTTCAAATATTAAATTCATTTATTATTTATCCTCTATGTATAACAGAAAATGTATAGATTTAAACTTTTAATTATGAAAATTCCAAAAATAAAAACATTAAATTATATGTTTTAATAAATGTAATATATATCGCATTTATATTATAAAAAGCCACAGATTTATCAAAAGATCTTATTGGTTTTTTGAAAAAATTATCAAAATCAATTCTTACCGCTTGCACATTCTCGAGATTCGAATTAGCCATAGATAAATAATATATAATAAGAAAAATAAAATTAATTAAATATTGAAAATTCTAAATTTATGGCAACATATTTTTAATATAGCAGCTAATAATATAATATTCACTCTATTATTTTTTGAGAATAAATAGAGATAGCGATAATAACAATGACACTTTTCTAGATTCTTTTCCTTTTAACAAAACTGATGAAGCATAGAATGCTAAAATAAATGTGTATAATATACATATATAAAATAATTTAATATATATCTACCTTTCACACCTATTCTAATTATAAATAAAAGTGAATATAATTACAATAGATTGTAGTAGAAAAACGAAATTATGAGAAATACAATATAATATCGATTCAAGAATAGTTGAAGATGGTTTGATAAAAGTGTTCTCAATAATTAAATTTAAAATACATACAATTACAATCAATTTACAATAAAAAGGATTATTTTTATAAATATTATCTGTGTTAATAACAGGACTTTTTTGAACTTTGAAAAATCGGATATATATATAATCATATATTTGCCTTCACGCATTTGCATTTTTGCATTTGTTGAATGCCTGCTTCAACTAATAAACATAAATATGTGCAACATAATTAAAGAGTCTTTTAAACTTACGCGTAGACTCATTTAAAAATAGCTTCTAATTATCATAGAACATTTGGTGATAAGTGTGGAGATTAGATATTTACAAGTTTTAAACATTTATTTTCTTTATAAATTAACTACGCGCCAACCAGATTATTGATATATAAAAGCGTCGCACAGCCAAGCATTTATTTCTGTATCTAATCCTTTCGATACTTAATCCTTTTGACGCAATAACATTTAGATAATGGACAACGTACAAAATAAAACGGCGATAATCACGGGTGCTGGGTCCGGCATTGGCTACTACATTACCGAAGATTTATTACGTAAAGGCGCAAAGGTACTTCAGAATTAAAAATAAAAGAATGGAGTTGATGGATTTCCCATCTGGCTTATTAATTTTTAGAAAATCGCCATCATCGATTTACCGGTAGAACGTTGTTACAACGCAACGGTGACTTTGCAAGAAAAATTTGGAAAAGATCGCGTCATTTTTTTTCCAACTGATGTGACAAACATGGAAATGTATAGCGGTAATTGTGATATCTCTTAAATATTTTTTACCGAACTATTGCCAATAATTTATTATCAATAATTATGTCAATATTTATTGTCAATAATTATAATGTTTATTTTATATTTTTAGATACGAAATATCCATTAAATTAGTAAAATAAATATTAGTAAGTAGAAGTAAATATTAATCGATTATTTTAATCCTTATAGAAACCTTCAAGAAAATTGTCAAAGAATTTAATGGACTCGATATACTTGTTAATAATGCTGGAATATGTCGTGACCGTTGCATCGAAAAAACGTTTTCTATTAACGTTGTGAGTAATAAAGCATTAAACTTTTACTGGTTAATGGAATAATTTACTTATTTTAGTAAGAGTTTCTGAAAAACTATTATAAATAAATATATTAGTTCTATAGATGGATAAGCTCATTTAAACTTCCTTTTATTTATTATATAAACTGTTCGTATGATTTTCATGAGTAATTTATATATATTCATAATTTGATAATACTTTATTTGATTCTAAAATCAAAAATAAAAAAACTAAAAATAAATTCAATATAACGGAAAAAAATTTTTTTGAATAATGTGCGTGTGTTTTTAATAGTGTGTTATAAAACTCTATTTTAGGGAATTAATTAAAAGTACACTAAATTTCCAGTCTCTCTTTATTTGAAGCACATAAATGCTACGCAAACAATACCTATCTACTGATTTCCAATCTCTACGATTACGACTCGTGTCAATACTAGATTCTCCTTCATATTATAGATTACTACCTTTTAAAGTTTGATATTTTTATAATTTTACCCTCAGCGATATTAAGCACCTTCTAAAACCGAGATTTATAATATCAAATTATTTTTTTGATATCTAAATTTTAGAATTCTGAGACCAAAATCGAATTCTGCAATGCCAAAAACTTTTAAAAATGACAAAAGTCTTCATAAAGTTTCTTTACTAGAAAACTCTCATTTTTAATATGTTTTATATATCTTATAAAATTTGTCAGAATATTTATTAAACATAATTTTATAAATATTTAATAATTTGATTAATTATAAATATATATAAATCATGCGTCAATTATATATTTTATTAATATTATATACTTTAATTATTTCTATAGATAGCGTTAATTCGCGGCTCGATGTTAGCCATGGATTACATGGGAAAACATAAAGGTGGCAAAGGAGGTACAATAGTAAATATAGCGTCTTTGGCTGGCATTTTTCCTTTCTTTTTATGTCCGGTATATAGTTCTTCTAAATATGCTGTCGTCGGGTTTGGTCTCAGTCTTGAGGTAACTTATATTTTGTAAAATATGGAACCTTTTACAATACCGTAAGCTTTTTTTTACAAATGTTATATTTTTTTAATTGTTTGAAAGAAAAAAATAGGAAATACAAATAATAAAAGAAGTTTTTAAAATATTCTAATTTTGTTAAAGGATAAAGAATATCTAAAAAAATATCTTCAGTTGCCTTATATATTTGTTATGTATTTAAATATCAAAAAATTTTAAACATATTTATTCATTAAGAGATATATTAATTTACATACGACAAATTTTGTTAAAAAGGTTTCTTATTTTTTGTTTTGATATAATTGCATGCAAGTTCGATACCGGACACGAAATAATTTTATTCGAAAAAGATATTTCAAAATTCTTTTAAAAATATAATTTTGCATATATTATTTTCTTATAATTTTATAAATATTTATTCAAATCATTAAAATATTTTATATTAACAATAATCCAAAGTAATAAAAAATTTTACTAACGTAACACATTTTTTAGAAATTTTATGACAAAACAGGAGTTCGTATTCTTACGATGTGTCCTAGTTTCACAATAACTGCAATGATAATTGAGGAAGACAACAAGCTTAATATTATTGATCAAGATACTGTTAATAAATTTGAGGAGGAATTTGAGGAAGTAGCCAAAGATTTTCATGATCCTCAATCGTAAGTGTACAAAAAACGTAATAGAAATACTTATATATAAATCTTATAA
>NW_017306059.1:3278796-3296255 GCF_001594115.1 Trachymyrmex septentrionalis | reverse complement strand
GTGTACAAAAAACGTAATAGAAATACTTAATTATAAATCTTAGAAGTAACCATGAATGCCATAACATAATTATACATAATTAGGATATACTATTACTTTTGACAGAGAGGAATATCGCCTTTCTTTATTATATACATTTATTCATTATTTTATTATTGACATTATTATTAGTACTAAAAACATGCACATACTAATATCTTACATAAGAAAAAGATAAAAGAGAGTCATTAATATTATTATTATATTATTATTAAAAGTAACATGAAAATTATATTAATATCTTTTCTGAAACATAATACATTTGTTACAGTGCTGTGCATGTGGCACAATCCGTAGTTGTGGCAATTCAAAGGGGTAAAAATGGATCAATTTGGCTTATTAAGAATAATGAGCCACCATGTACGATCAAATTACCGCCGTTTGTTGTCTCTTAAGTGTAAAATTCTTCAAGATAGAATAAATCTAAAAATCTGAAATATCAACCCCTTTTTAGAGACTCGATCTCGACATCTCGGTATTGACTGCATCAATTTTATTCGAACTAGCATCATTTCGAATTTTCACATTTTTTTCAGTAACACGTATAAATCGAGACCTTAAAAAGTGCTAGCATTATATAATAAAAGTGTTAGATTTTTTTATTGTGGTTTTAGTTTTTTTTAAATGTATAATTATTAGACATTGGAATTATGCAGACATTTATTACTAAAAAAAGCAGATAATAACTAAGATTCAAATTGTTTACAATATCTAATACATTTATATTACAACATATGTATTCTTTATGCAAAATATGTATAAAATAATATGCATTACATATGCAAGATATATATCAAAATGTCACAAGTTTTTATAAAAAAGAGTTATTTATATTAATAATGTTTATTTATATTATTACATAAATCAATCCCTAAAACCAAATAAATACTGATATAAGAGGATTATGCTGATATCGTCTGTTTGATCAATAAAAATACATTTGCTTTAATTTTACAGAATAAAAATTTCTTTTCTATTAAAATACACATGCTAATATATCTACTGGCTCTGGTGCATTTTATATCTAAAGTCTAAAGCAGGAAAAAATACAATGAACTGTTCAAAAAGTTTAGTTATTGTAACCCGAAAATGACATTTTTTTATAACGCATAAATGGATAGAAATTTAACATTTATTGCATTTACACTTTAAAAATGCATTTGTTATTATTGATATTGCGTTACAAGTAATTAGAAAAAACATTTTCAAATTTTTTTTCAAATATTTTTTAATTTTACGTAATTTATGATATCAACGTAAATTGTTTCATTTTCAATTTTTTTAATAGTTCGTGACATTTTTGCAATGTTAACGAGAATTAATTGAAAAAAAACAAAAAATTTTTTGCTGTAAAAAAAGTATTACACTACACACACGATAGGTCTTTCGTGTCCGAAGAATTTTCGAAATGTTTCTGTTGGGAGATACGCAGAAATAGAAGCCGGCAACTCACAAAACTTGTTCTCTAGATACCAAAGTGTTTTTAAGGAAAAAAATATAGATCATTATTTAGTTATAAGTATTTCTAATATTTTAAGGAGACAAATACTGAATATATGGTGTTCGTTTAAATGACTCAATCGTGTGTATTAGGAGATAAGAAAAAAAAATCGATATTTTAAAACCGATAAAAGTCAGACAGCACACAATATTTACAAAATATTAAAATTTTGTAATATCTTATAATATATTTATATTTTGTAAATTATATTATTGTATATTATTTTTGTGGTCTTAGATTGCATGCAAATGATAAAGATTAATCGTACTTATATTATAAAAATTCTTCTCTCGTCAATTTATTATTTATCACATTATTTACTATAAATGTGGTAAATAATGTGTCACGCGTACACATTAATTTAAATTTCTTTAGACAGTTTAAATACGCACATAAACACAACTTCAACCGCTCTGCGTAATTATAAGCGATTTCTCAACAATCGCAATTATATATAAACAGCTTTTCGAACGGTTGCAAAAAATCATAGGAAAGAAAGTGTTTACCTTTTTTAAATACGATCAAAAGGATAGAGACTTAAAGGGAATCAATAAAGAGATTTTTGATTTCTTTTATCGCATTCATTATCTCTGTTGTTCCTTCTCGTCAATTGTGTACCCATCGTCGGTCAGAATGTGATCGATGACGTCACGCTCTGCCGCTAGCTCCACATCAAAATGGCCGCATTTTAGTCTACCGAGTACTTTTCTTTACTGTTTGCCAATAGCCGTACTAAGGGCCTGGCAGTGTTCGTTTTCGTCGGAGCGGGTCTATTTCGCCGGAAATTTTACTGTGCTGCGCGACACGCCCTAAATTTCCGTGAAATAGAGCGAACGTGACCGGGTAAGTGCGGGGAAAAGTGAGCAAAAAAGGGTGTACGTGCCGTGCGCGCGGCGTGGCTCCGATTGTTCGGATGGACTGTCGCCGCCGCCGTTGTCGCCGCCGGACCAAGCCCATTCCATCGGGGGACGGATTTTATTTATAGAAACGGAAAGATCGACGATCGCAACACCCGGAGCACGCGATCGTGCGTACGAAATATTGCACGCGGCCGCGACGACATACCGCGAGATCGCATCCCCCGTATGTAATAAACCGCCCGTTATACCGGCTCGCCCTTCCCGCAGGAAGGTTATATCGTCTTGCTATCACTTTCTATCGTCTTCGACGTCTTCTAGGCTCGATCGGATCTTCCGCTGTAAATCTATATACCTCGCGATTCGCGTCTCAATGTGGAAAAGAGGATATATCGCGCGTATACTGGAAACTACATTTCGGAGTAAATTTCGGAGCAGACCCTTTTTTTTTAAGCATAAATTTAAAGTAGACCTTTTAAGAATAATTAAGAGAGCTCGGAGTTGTATTCTTCTTTGTTGATTAACAAGATTAACAAGATACAATTTGTCAACTGTTAATTGCTTGTTTATTGATAATTATGAAATATTTATTTATATTCTCGCTCACTGATTAGCAAAGTCAGCAGAAGAACAGTTTATAGTCTGCTGATTGCTACGTGAGAACTTATCAGTATATACAAAAGACAAATGTATTATATATTTGAACATGATCGAAAATTTGATTATCTTATCAATTGATTATGTAGTACAGGTATAAACACCCATTTAAATGTATTATATATGTCGTACAACTCTGTCATCTGAAATATATTAAAAGAGGATTGAATTTGTGCTTTCATTTTATAGGTTTGTCTACATAGATTTTCATAAGATGTTACGTCATCAACATCACGCATTGCAAAATCAGCTTCGAGATCACAACAGGTTAATATTCCCTAATCAAGTTTTATGTTAAGAACAATAGATTAATATCCTCTAATCAAATATTGTGTTATATTCTGCAACAATAAAATAAAAAGTATGATTGAAATATTAGTTTATTCTAAGAGTATCCTTTTTATATAGAATTGAAGTAAAGAATTTTGTTCATGTAAATATTTGTATAAATGATTAAAAATTGATAAAGAAACCTTCTAACGATTCTGTTTATTGGTAATGATATGTTGCTGTAATATCTACATATGAGAAAATTTTCAAAGAATTAACAATTAAGATAATTGTTATTTGTTGAAATTGTTTCCTTATTATTCCAGAGAATTATTATAAAAGAAATTAAATATATTTATATATAATAGAACTGTATTTGCTATCTTATAGAAAATTAATATAAACATAAGGAATTATTTATTATTTAATAAGACTTGTAATGAAACAAAATGAATATAGAATGACAGGACCAATGCGGCCTATGCAGCAGGCTAACATGCCCCAGCTACATCAGCCGCAGCATTTGTTACCACATCGGAATCCGCATCAACCAATACTGTCCATGCCCCCCCATCAACAGCATATGCATCACATGCAGCATCCTGGCCCGCCGCATGGAAATCCAAGACAGCCAATGTTGATGGGTATGAATACGCACAGTACTAACAGTAAGTACACAATGAAAAATTAGATTCTTGTTTTTATCAATATAATTAATTTGAAACATTTACTTCAGATACTATGGTTAGCGTTAGCATGAAGGACCAAGCAAATACAGTTTCTGTGACTCTTCAAAATGTGCAACAACCTCAGTATCCACATCAGCAACAGCCACAGCAGCAGCAGCAACCGAATAATCAACAGAATCAACCTCCTCAGCAGCAACAGCCATCGCAGCAGCAGGTACAACAATCACAATCACAGCAGCAACAACCGCAGCATGTAACACAACAACCAAATGTGGATCAATCGAAAGCGATAACGAACGATGCCAATGGAGAGTCCAGAGATGACAATGCATCTGGTCAGAATCATGCCGCGACTAATCCAGCTTTGGCAAACATGAAAGAAAAAACACCTATGTGTTTGTTAAACGAGTTGGCGAGATTCAATAGGATTCAACATCAATATAGGCTGACCAACGAGCAGGGACCGGCGCACAAAAAGAGATTCACGGTGACATTAAAACTGGGTGAAGAGGAATATGTCGCTGAAGGTCCTAGTATAAAGAAGGCTCAACATAGCGCAGCGACCGAAGCATTGACGAAAACTTGGTACCGTCAACCTCCACCTAAACCCACCAAGGCCATGAGAATTGGCCATCTGGGCAAATGTCCAACAGGTTCTGGTAATTATTGTGAATTCTACATGCATTGAATTGTAGTGCAATAATATACATAGTACAATATCAATTTGGAATGTTATTTTTCTTAATGTAAGTAGTTATAAATGTTATAATTGTACAAAATAATGTCGATTTATGTACAACTATATTTTTTGTCAATTATAAAATCTACAGATCTTTCCAATACTATTTAATTGATTACTATTGATCTCTCTAAATATGCTATTTTGGATTACAGGACATTTGCCTCCCACTGTCGAACTGAACGCGTTAGCGATGAAACGGGGTGAACCAACTGTTTATACGTTCCGACAAGCTCCTCCAGCTGCATTGCAGCATCAATTTATGCCACATGGATTCGGTGCTAACTTTCCACGAATGTACAATCCGCGTATCGCGTACAATCGTGGAGTTCATACGGATCTTCAGGGATTGTATCTTGTCACTCTGAAGGTGGGTGAGCGCGAGTTCACAGGTAGAGGTTTAACAGGCCAAGCTGCACGTCACGATGCTGCTAGCAGAGCCTTGGAACAATTACGCCAGTTGCCGTTACCGGAAGAAATCGCAAATACCAATAATACTAACGAGAACGGTACGTTGGGTGGCATTGACGATCCAAACGCTGAGTTAAAAAGTCCCGTATCTCTTGTTCACGAAACTGCTCTGAAACGTGGATTGCCAGTCAGTTTTGAAGTCGTATCCGAAAGCGGTAAACCTCATATAAGAACTTTCATGACAAAATGCACCGTCGGGGAGAAGGTTACTGTAGGAGAAGGATCCTCGAAAAAAGTAATTTCTCAAATCTTTCATGTAAAAGAATGATAAATAATGACGCAATTTTAAATGCTTGTTCCTGTTTTCTTAGGTATCGAAGAAACGCGCCGCCGAGTTGATGTTAGATGAATTGAAGCGTCTTCCTCCGTTACCGGCTACCATACAGAACCGGTCAATGCGAGTGAAACGTAAGCCACCAGCGACGAAGAAGAAATCTCGAAACTTAATCAAAGTTTATCAGGAACCTCGTGCGGAGAATGAAGCCGCGGAGGAAGTCAATCCGGTTTCTCGGCTAGTTCAGATTCAACAGGCGAAACGAGAGAGGGAGCCGGTTTACAATCTAATAGATGAGAAGGGTGCACCAAGACGCAGAGAATTTGTCATGGAAGTGACAATGGGTCAGCACTCCGCCCAAGGAATCGGACCTAACAAAAAATTGGCTAAGAGAGCTGCGGCTGAGGCTCTCTTGGCGCAATTGGGATATAGTAAACCGTCACCGCAACCCTCAAAACCGTCCATAAAGACGGGAGAAAGCGAAAACACGGAGTCAAAGCCTAGAAAAGTTACATTTCTCGAAGACGAACAAATGAACGACACTCAACCTCACTCGGTAGGAGGTAAGGAAAAACATCAACCATTGTACACAGAACTGTGTTCGATAAATTAAAAAATTTTATCGTCTCTAGGTACCATAGGCCGCCAATTAGTACCTGGTCTTTTACTGGTGGACGGAGGTCAAGAATCTAAACTGGGGAATGGACCCAGCGTACAAATAGTTGCTGAAGAGTTGCGCGAACAGCAACAGCAGAATACGGCTGGTGTTTCGCCCAAGGATCAATTGCATTATTTATCTCAGTTATTTAATTTCAGCGTAGAATTTAGCGATTTTCCTAAGGTAATCGATCGTTTAATCAGTATTAAAAGAATATTAAAATAATTCTAATTAATTAAGATGGAACATAGTGTGAACACGAAATGATGATGTTGCTATATTATCAAATAAATTATAAGCGATTATTTCTTATTAATGTTCCAGGGAGTGTCTATAAACAAAGAATATTTATCACTTGTGTCGCTAAGCACTGATCCACCGCAAGTTTGTCACGGTAATGGAGCAACAATAACCGCGAGCCGCAATCAAGCGGCTCTAAGGGCGCTTCGTACACTTAGTAAATTGGGACTTGATAATGCCTCGAACGCAGCACAAGTGAAGAAGGACAAAGGTGCGTCTGGTGATGGAATACACATTAGCATTCAAGTTAAAAATAACATTATGGATGGAGCTATCGATAAGTAACTGAGTAGCGCTTAAGACATATATAATGTTGAGTTATATTTATGCTTCTCCAGGACACCGCAAAAGGAAGTTAAATGAATTTTATTGTTACAAAGTTCTTTACAAAATTGATAACGTTAATTATTGTTCATTTATTGCCAGTTCATTTGTAGATATGATATTCCTCGACAGAGACTTTTTTCTTCGATTGCACCTCAAGACAGGGTCTCAGCCGCGGTTTTATTAACCATTTTTTTTACTAAATCCGATTTCTTTAAGAAATCTGATCTATTAAAAAAAACTCATTGTGTGAATCTTTTTTTCCAATATAATAATTTATATTGAAAAAAGTTGCTACACAATAATCTGGCTATATTTGTAATTGTAAAAATATATTTATATGTACCTCAGAAAAATTCGTCGATGAATTAAATAAAGCGTTGTGCATGATATAGATTTTTTTATTTTATATGTTTATTATTTATTGAATTGCTATATACTATTTACATTACTGAAATATGATATGAAAAATCAGATCGAATCTAAAGTTGAATCAGCTTATATAAAATTATTTAAAATAATCATCGAATAAATTTGAATCAATATATAAAATTATTTAAATTAGTTATTAGTATGTAAGAAATCTTCCTGAACTTTTGCAGTGTCCTAATTATATTGAAATGCCGTTCAAGCACCAATAAGCGATATGTATTTAATAATTATGTAAGAATTCTTTCGTTTAATGACTAGAAACGTCTGATTAGTCACAACAGACATTGATAAGTTTTTGTGACTATCGGCAATCTATTGTTATAAATCACGTACAATAGCGTATCATTGAACGATTCATATATTACAACTCTTGCAAAATTAATAATGCTATGGAATCGCAAGGGATTATTGGTGTTTGATCGTGATTGCGATCCTAGCAGTGATAAATATGTATAACTATTGTATTTATTGTAACACATTTTCATTGACAGGATCACAATATTACTATACTTATCTATGATGATTCAAAATGGTCATTCTCCAGTTAGGATCAATCTATAATATATAATGAACACTATAGGAAAATGTTAAGTAAAGCAACACGACCTGGAGATGAAATGCGACCATCTCTTAATTTTTCAATTGAATCTTAGCTTCCACACACTATCATGAATAAATATGTCTTGTCTAATTAATGATAAAGTTTTTCTTTTTCTTTTTTTTTTTTTAATTCTCGGCTATTCGAAATTGATTTTATATATTTTGTGTGTATATTTTGTCATCGCTTTATTTAAAGAAAAAAGTTTAAAATCTATTTCTATTAAGTCGCATGAAAATTATTCATAAAATCGCGTATTTTTCCAGAGTAAACTCTGGCTACGTGCGCTAGAGATACGAGCGTGTGAAAGATTAAGTAGTTAACATTTAAATTGATAAAACATACGTAATGCGATATACACTGTCCTTATGCCCCAATTTGCTTTTCTACGGGGGCCAGAAGCAACCTGGGGTTACATATTCATGTATCGTAAAATATTGAGAAATGAAGGAAAACAGAAATTTCCATACATCTGTCATTCGGGTAAGAAGTAATGATACGCTGTATAGGAAATTTCAGCGAATATAAAACGGAAAGAATAGAAATAGTAAGAAATAAAGAAATTTGTCCCGTTGCGTCAAGACTATTAAAGTTGTTTTAAATTGCGATAAAAAACACAGCCTGAAAACGGCGAATTTTGTCTGGTTGAGAAGCGAGGGGAATAGAAATTTCCGTACACCTATCGTTCGCAGGTAGACAGTAATGATACGTTGCGTCGGAAATTTCGATGAATCTAAAAAAGAGAAAAAAAAGAAGAGAAGGCAATAATTCAAAATTTGTCCCGTTGCATCCGGACTATTACGAAATTGTTTTAATTTTGCTGAGAAATAATCCTGAAAGAACGGTGAATTTTGTATTATTGTCGGGAAACGAGTAAGAATACTAGAGTGGAAAAAACTTAA
Source organism: Trachymyrmex septentrionalis (assembly GCF_001594115.1). Taxonomy (NCBI): domain Eukaryota; kingdom Metazoa; phylum Arthropoda; class Insecta; order Hymenoptera; family Formicidae; genus Trachymyrmex; species Trachymyrmex septentrionalis. The sequence continues at coordinate 3,287,544 of NW_017306059.1, read as the reverse complement.
TAATGAATGAAGATAGACATTGAGAAACGGTATAAACTCTGAATATTCATGATATAACTTTTACTTTTTTATTTAAAGTTCTATGGGTCTCCATGTAAACTGATCGAACGTTGCCTTTTATGGTGTAACGACACAGAGTTTTGTACTGGCATTCTCAATCAAGCGACTTGCTATCTTCTATTCATTGCTCTTGTATTATATGCGATTTACTGAACAATAAATACAAGCGGTTTACATACGTTCTATAACGATTAATAAACTGTGTTATTGTTCATTAAAGTCGTGTGCATTTTTATTCATAATGCCCGATACTCGGTACATTGAAAATTTGTAAGAAATGTTCGCGTGGAAATGATGGATCTGTCCATTAAATGGAGGTTTGTTTGAGACATTTGCTGGAAAAAAATTATTTATTGACTCTTCGAGACTCTAGCTGGGTTTTGTTTTGCCGATCGCTTTTATAAGTGGGCCTTTCTTGTTCATGTGACATTCAGTATTACAAGACGCAGTGGTAGATTCCATCATATACATATAGTTTTTCAAGAGCTAAGCAAGATAAAGATTTAAATTAAATAATTTACGTCGCATACGCTGCAAGACAAAGAGAAAAATAACAACTTCACGTTATGAACTGTAATATCGTATAGTTAATATTAATATTAACGAATAGATAAGCGAATATAACGTATCAATTTACCGAGATACCGGAAACCGAAATCTTTCGACACTTTGAAGAGAGAAAAAAAACTCGCTCGTTCACATTGAGAAGTTCAATTGCGTTGTTCGGCTTGATATGCAAGGTGTTGAAGAAATATAAACTAATATGTCAACACTATCAGAAAAAAGAAGAAGAATGCGTAATATTAGTTTCATGCGTAATCTATATTTCGTTCCGTCATTTTGTTTTAATGCCATCGCACATACAACCGCTACGTTTGCTTACTTTCGGTTAGTATAAGGAAGATCAAGTGACCGCTGCAGTTTCATCATGTTACAACATTACTATGTAAAGCTTCTGTAAAATATACAACTAATTTTTCGCAATTTTTCAGTTGGCGGAATCACACTCTATAAACACACAATATTCCTAGGGTTTCACGTAATATTCATAACGTTCGTAAGTATTATTTCACCCTTGTTGTTACCAAATGTATGTTAAACAAGGATGAAATGATACACGCGAACGTTGTGAACGATAAGTTCACTCCTAGAATGTTACATGAATATTATTTACCCTTTATAATATTCATTCTAGGAATATTGTGTTTTATAGGGCAGTGCCGAGCGTGAGAGAAAATACCGTATACGATACCGTAATGTAGTTTCGATTATGTTAGATTTACATTTTAAATAAAACAATTTGTTTGTAACGATTTGCTGTAACGTACATATAAAACGCAATTGCGTAATGCGAGTTCTCGACAACATCTACCGAGAGAAATGATTGCTCCTTGAGTGAATGCGTCCTAACGATCGAGGAGATCATTCATACCGATGAAGCTTTAATTGCATTTTCGAAAGTGAATTGTACGACGTATAGGAATCTACTGCTTTCCTCTATCCGTATCAGTTTGTATTTGACGTTGATGAGAACGATTGTAGAAAGGTTTCACGTACATGTATATGGCCTTTTTATTGTGCGTTTCAAATATACGCATGACAAGGTGGCACACGAATACAAGAATATTTTATTTTATCTGTCCTTATTATTTCAGGTTTTTCGTTTGAATAAAATATCCTTTATCAAGTATCAGTTTAGTTGGTAAGTATTTTGTGAGATTTGATATACTTAAGATTTTAGTATGCACATTCTTAATTTGTTTAATTACTATAAAAATTTCATAGGGTACATCTTATTTTAATAAAACTTAAAATCTCACCGGTGATAATATTTCTCAGAATTATTTATACAATTTTTTCGAATTTTTATATAAATTTTAAAATTTTTGAATAATTTTATACTTTTTTAAAAAATTTCTTAGATACTTTATACAAATTAGAATTGCTGATAAAATCTATATTTTTATCTAAAATTTTTCATATATGTAAATTCTGAAATATTCTAAGATTTAAAAAACTCTTCATTCTCTCTCTATAATTTTTAATAAAATTTTATAAGATTTTAAAAAGTTTAGAACATTTTTTTCAGAAATCATAGAATGGAAATCTTATTGTATTTATATAATAAAAATTAATATTTCGAAATTTACATATATGAAAAATTCTAAGGCCTAGTTTTATCAATGTAAAATTAACTTTAATCTCGGTTTAATTAACTTATTATTTTTCTAATTTTAGAAAAAAATAAACAGTAGTTTTTTCTAATTCTGGAATTACAAAAAGATAAAAAGTAAATTAAACCGAAACTTTTTCGCGTTTCTGAAAAGTGTTTTAATTCATATAAAAAATTCTGAGAAAAATTATCCTAAATAAAAAAAATTTGTCTGAAAATTATAAATTAAAATATCTGAAACATACTTTATTACTTACTCTAACTGTAAGCTAAAAAATGAAGAATTTCTTCCTTATTGACGAGACAAAGAAATGGACATCGTAGTTCAACGGTTCGCCACGAAAAGTCTATCACTGCTTCGCAATGTATGAACTGCAATAGTATATTGGTCATTAGTTTAAATTGTTATAACCTTAAAAAATACAAAGGAATTATAATAAATGCAATCTAAATTAAATTTATATTTGAAATCTAATAATTTTAAGCTTGCTATTCTGAGGTCTGACGTCCAGGTTGAAGCTCCGGTTATGTTGATGTATTCGTACGAATATCGTGGAACAATGTATCGATCAAACAGTTATTAACGATTATAGGTTAGAATCGCTGCTAATATTTCGTAAGAAACAACTCGTGAAATGATGGATTTAGATGAATTAAAGTAAAACAATCGATGCACAAAGAAAATTTATTATTTCAAGTATAAGCATGAATTTCCTAAATCGTAACGTGTTTTCAGCTTGATCTTTTCTGTGCCGATGGTGCCTTGATTCCACTCCGGGATTTATTTAGTACAGTTTTATTAGCTTAAGATGGAAGAAGGTTAGCTGCGGTGTTTGGTCGACGCCGAGGAATCGGCCGAATTTATCACATTAATATATATTGCAGGCTTGACGAAAAAATAGAGAGGTAGCCTTGACTTGGTATAAGAAAATTGTCAGAGCAGTGGGATTCCAAACGAATCCGAAAATGTTCAAGAATACCTTCCAAAGTGGTTTTCTATCCATTCTGTATAGCATCGGCAGCAAGCCCCTACAAATCTGGGACAAGAAAGTGAGGAATGGACATATCAAGAGGATCACTGACAATGATATTCAAAGCCTTGTTTTGGAGATACTAGGCAGCAACGTTAGCACAACGTATATCACATGTCCTGCAGATCCAAGGAAGACTTTAGGCATAAAGTTGCCCTTTTTGGTAATGATTATCAAGAATCTAAAGAAGTATTTCACATTTGAGGTTCAGGTAAGGTTCTTGTACTAGTTTATAGAAAAATTAAGGGAAAAGTATTTAATTTAACTTGGAGACCCTAAACAAATCCAATACCTATTCATTATGAGTTGACTGTTCCTATAATCTGTGTCATTCTAAAAGAATATTTAATATATTTAAGAAATTTTATGAATTCTTTCATTCGTTAAATGCTCAATCTCTCTTTCCTAATATAAAAAAAATTTACACATTATAGATAATTGACGACAAAAATGTACGTCGCAGATTTCGTGCGAGTAATTATCAATCAACAACGAGAGTGAAACCATTCATATGTACAATGCCAATGAGACTGGACGATGGATGGAATCAAATACAATTCAATTTGGCTGACTTCACACGCCGTGCCTACGGAACGAATTATGTGGAAACACTGAGGGTCCAAATTCATGCTAATTGTAGGATACGGCGAGTGTACTTTTCGGATCGATTATACTCAGAGGATGAATTGCCAGCAGAATTTAAATTATTCTTGCCCATTCAAAATAAGGCAAAATGTTGATAATTAATGAAGAAAATGCGAGCATCTTTAGTAAAAGAAAAAAAGAGTTGTTCAATTGAAACTTTTTTTTTTAATTTGTTCGAATTACTTTCAAAATAAAAAATAATTTATTGAAGGCTGTCTTACCTTTATACGCTACTTAAACAATTGCAAGTAATATATTTAATAATATAATATTCATTAAGGTTAACTTTTACTTAATAGAATATAGATCATGCAATTTATGTATTAAGAATTATGTAATTTTGTCACTACATATGGAAAAAAGTATATACAGTGAGTGCAAAAGTATTTGTACAGAGAAAATAGTTTTAAAAAAACTTCATTTTTAAAAAGTAAATATTATCCAGCGAGAAATGAGTCAAATTGATGTTGAATCGATATCGATATGATGATTTCAACACCAAAAACATCGATTCGACGTTTAATTAACGATCATTTCTTACTGAATAATTAATAATTTATTCATGAATAATAAAATAGACTATGTTTCTTAAATTATATATATCAAAAAGATGTGTATTAATTATAGAACAGAATATATTCATTGTATAAAATTGCTAATTAATTTATTTTTTACAAATAAGACTTTTTATAAAAAATTTCTTTGTACGAATACTTTTTGCTCTCACTATGTATTTTCCTGTTTATATATTTTTGTTAAACTTCTACTTTTTCAAATAATCTCTAAAAAGTGGTTAAATTTATTGCGAATCAATACATTTATTTGTATGTCATCTTTGTTCATAAACTTTTCTTGGCCAAAGTTTCTTCGATATTTGTCATATTATATAATAACAATAATTCTATGTATATGTAAGTTCTTTATCCTGTAATTTTTCGAGAAGTTTCTTGTTCACAGAATAATTTATTGCTATAAAATTTGAGATTGCAAGTTTTATCCATCGTTAAATGCTTTGTCATTTCGTCCAAGTCTCATCTACTTTCTCGATTAGAGATGGAATGCATTTGTTTGTGGACACATTTTCATTTAAATTTTCAGCATCTTCCTCGATACTTGCTAAAGATTTTAAACGATTGGCGATACTTTTATCACTCTCTTTTACATATTTATACTTAGAACGAATATATCCATCGCTTGGACTAGATAAACATATTATTATTTATGTTGTCAAGCTTAATGTTTTCAGATAGATCGAGTTTAAAAGACGATGAAGGATAAAGTAGACCCATGGCATCTACTTTAAATTTTACTATCGTGGAATTATTTTTTTCTGTCTGTATTTTATTAGCATTATCATTTAACGTGCAGTTTGTTAAGTTAATGTATGTATCTCCTTCATTCTGAATTTTCTGCGGACGTTTTGAAATTCCATTATCTTTAAATAATATTTCATTGACATGTGTTTTCAGAAATTGACTCTCCATGATTATTTTTAATTCGAGAAGACACAGGTCGCGACGTATGATTATTAATTTTTATATTTAGTAGGAGTTTCCCGTCTTACGCGTTTTCATTGCATAATGTTGGTTTACTTTTTCTGTTATGTCACTACTATCTTTTTCTCTCTAATTTATTTTCTATAACTGGATCATTTTGTAGAGATTTTGTGAAGTATTCACTTCGTCTTGTAAAAACATCCCATTTTTTTATTGCACTGTTTAAAACATCTAGTGACATGTAATTCCTTTTTAATGTATCAGAATTGTATAAATTTAAGTTCATCGATAGATTACTTTCAAATTTTTCTATGTTGCCTGCGGTTTTACGTGAATCTACTTTTGTTAACGGTGTACTACTAAAATTATCCTTAATAAAACAATTCAAATCAGATTGCTCTAAAGGTCCTAAAAGCCAAAAAGAAATAAATATATGCTAATATATATATTTCACATTTTTTCGAAAATTTATAAACCTGTGTAACAATCTTCCGTTTGACAAGACTTTTCGATGAAATTGATTCCCTGTTTTAACATATACATATTGAAGAAAGCTTGATACAGCTCGATATGAGTTTCATCATTCTTGTAATGACGATCTTGCAGATACACTCTTCTTAAATGACAATTCGGATAGATCGTTACTCTTTGCAGAGCCTCGTAATCCGTCTTATACACTTGGTGACATAGAGTTTGAAGATTTATCTCTAAGAAATTCCAACAGTCATCCAATTTCAATGGAATACGAGCCACACTTGCATTGATGCGTGGTAGTCTTTCAATATTGTAAGTCATGAAGGAGAATCTTCTTCGATATTGTTGCTTATCTATTATCTTTACATGTATCAAAGGTAGAGAATCATTATTAAGATATTAAAAATAATACGGATATCTATCATAAAATTTAAAGAGCATATACTTGAACTTCCAGTTTGAACCGCAAGTTCAAATTTTTTATAACTAATACAAGAACAGGAAGTTTTATGTTCAGGATGTCTAGTGCTTTGGCAGGAGTAGTTATGCTCGTGGGAATCGTATTGTTGTGAGGCTCGGTGATCTCGATTACTTTATCTCCATGTAATAGGTCGTCGTTTATTCTATGAACTTTACCACCAAAGGATACATGTTTCGACCATAGATCCAGTGGCTTGTTAGCGACGCTGTACAACAGTGACATATATTTATAGATCTCATTCTTCGACATCTTTTCACGAGAGATATTAAGCCAGGAGTGTTAAGAGTAGATTCTGTCATAAATGTCTGTTATAAGTTTTCTCAACAGAGGCTATGGATGTGATGAATGTGATATTGATTCTGGCGTATTCAATGCTGTTGGCAGAATTTTAGCAGAGATATAGCAAATTATGTCAACAAAATATGACGACAAATCAAGCAGACTTTGGCATGTTGACGCTACACAGTTGACGCGAATTGCCGGCAAAAATGGAGCGGAATCTGCGGAATTAACGAACTCAGCTCGGCTTCTACTGTCAATCTACTGTCAGGTTATATCAGAATGCTCAAACCATGAATGGCCAAACTATGATATTTTGCTTAAAACGAGAGTAACGAGAGCTTAATGTGAATCAGTCAATGTTGATTTGTCAGCGATTTCTGATCATTCCCGATCAAATTCGCTGTCGGTCTACTGAACGATCCGCTTACCGGGGATAGAAGTATCGATATAGCATCTCCAAAAAGTATACCGCAATTTTTGAGTTTTTCCCGAATATTTCAACATGATCTTTCCTTTTTCCTACGGTAAAATGTGTATGTGGAAAACAACAAGAATTTGAAAATTGTTTCCATGATTTTTTTTTTATTCCGGAATCCGAAGAGAAACCCTTAGAGGTTATGTTCCTTCTCGTTCATCCGCATTTGTTTCTCTGCGCGTTATTTATCGCGATTATGACGAAAGTGGCAAGGGATAATAAATATTTTCGATAAACCGAAGTGCATTTTAGAATGGAATCTAAATTCAGAGCAATACATCGATAGTCATTTCCACAAGGAGAGAAATTATGAAAGGTAAATAATTAACTGTAATTAACGAGGTATATTTTTTAATGTTCTCTTATAATTTATCTTTCTTCTTTGTTACTGATTCATGCTAAAAAGAAAGCCGATTTAGCACAACTAATTCTTATTTTTTTTTTACCTTCTCTCGCAAACATTATTATAATTGAACATTATAATAATATCATATGCATATATACATTCGTTCTTTTCATATTGTTTATATTGACGTTTAATCAGTTTATTACATTTTACCGCTAATTATATTTATTACAGCATGTGTCGAAATACCGACGAAATAAGACGCATATTTTATTGAAAACGTCATCGTCAATCATATATCGAATGGCATCGATATTATAATTCTCTCAAATAATTAATTCCATCCACAAATGAATTCGCTGGGGTGTCTTTTTCTATATTCTCTCCCGCATGATTCGGCGCTCCAGCGAAAATCATCCTGTCGCCGGGACAAAAAGGGGGAGAATAACAAACGTCGATACGAATAATTAACGAAATAATGATCGTGTCATTATAACGAGCGCGGCGTGATTAAAGAGCTGCGGGGCGGGGGGGGGGAGGGAGAACGACGGGGCGGAACGACGGAGGGCGACAGGGAGTGGAGGAGGAGAGAAGGTAATCGCGAGCACACGTGCACACACGTACACTCGGCGGGCGTATTAATTGCTAATTATTAAGTATTGATTTTTTTAAATGGGGACGTGGAGCGTAGCGCCGGCTCTCCGCACCATCCCTCCGGGTCTCGGGGACGTGGAGAAGAAGGGGGAGGTGCTCGTTCGCGTCGAGTGGCTGCGGACTATTTTCCGCGGCGCGCAAAAACGCGGCGCGCGCACGCGCGATTGAATGTCAGCGCCAGTGGCGGGCGGAAGGGGAGTGGGAGCAGGAGGAGGAGGGGGGGGGGGGTCGGCGAGAAATGGCGGGAAAGCGCGAAACCGCGGGATTCGAGGCGACGCGACGGCGATACAGATACACATTCCGTGGCCGCGTGCGAGCGAGTGAGCGAGCAAGTGAGCGTCAGTGACGTCAGCGGCAACAGCGACGGTCTGGCGCGGCGCGCGTACACGTGGTATTCTCGGCGGCGCGAGAACCGGAAAAGAAATTGGCGGGCGAAGAATTAGAGAGAGCCGGCCACGATGGAGCAAGATGGCGGAGCAATTAAGAGTGCCGCGCGTCGATGCGTTTTATTCTTTTGCGCGCCGCATGGCCGCGGCGTCGTCGCGTACATCCGTCGTCGCATCGATGTAATATACGATTTTCGCGAACGCGCGCGGAGGCGGAGATACGCCGAGGGATACGCGCGCGCGGC
>NW_017306059.1:3276351-3278696 GCF_001594115.1 Trachymyrmex septentrionalis | reverse complement strand
CGCCGCGCGCCGGCGGCGGCGGGGAGCGCCGCGACGCGAGGCGCCGGCGGAATCCATAAATAAAACAATTGGTTATATACATATGTTTTTCAAATCGACGAATGCTATTATATATTTTGTATTGAGCACTCGCGGCACACTCCGAGGAGGGTTGAGAGACGAACGGGGGAGACGGACGCACGCCGACGCCCGACGAACTACCCCGCGACGAGCGCGGGCGAGCGCGCGTCTGTTTTTATAAAGAGCACACGGGCACGACGACTCGCGTCGCGTCGCGCCGTGCCGCGCGGCTTATAATCTCGCCCAATCCGCGGCTCCACTCATAAAGTATACGGCGGAACAAAAAAAAAAGAAGAAAGAAAGAGAGAAAATCGTTATAGAATAATCAAGCCGTCGCACGTTCGCTCGCTTTCGACCGCCGCCGCGCCGTCGGGAGACACACGCGGCTTCTTCTCGGTCGCGCATCAGCCGTCGTCGACGTCGTCGTCGTCGTCGTCGTCGTCGTCGTCATCGTCGCCGTCGCCGCCGCCGTCGCCGTCGCTGCTCCTTGCGACCGAAGATGCCCCGTCGTTGTCCGGGTACATGAAGACGTCGCGTCGTGGGCCGACTCGGCGGTTCGGCGTTTCGTTCTAGTCTTGGGAGGAAAAAAGAAAAAGAAAAAAGATCGCCGACGTGTCTCCAACGAAGCCTCGCGTCGGCGTGCCGCCGTTACTACCCGCCGAGAGGATCGGCTGAAACGAAAAAGTCTTCCAGCGGAACGAGAAGAAAAATTGTTCCCCCCCCCCCTTCTCCTCCTCCTTCTGGCACGCCGTTCTTCCTTTTTTTTTTCGTTGTTTCACCTCTTTGTCTCTCTCTCTTTTCTTCGCCGATCTCTTCGTTTTTCCTTTTTTTCTCCTCGTTTCCGCGCTCTCCCGGTTTCTTTTTGAAAAATGGGCACGGCGGCACGCGATTTCGAGCAGCAGCGCGATCGGCAAGCCGACCGGTCCGCGGCGCAGTGTCGGATCTGTGCGACCGATATCGCCACCGACGACGGCGGGATGCACATTTTCGCCGAGGACGGCCGGCGTCATTATCTGCAGACCAAAATACGGAAATACCTGCATATCTTGGTAAGTGAGACGCGAGCGCGCTTTCGCGCGTATCTTCGCGCGGCGGATATCTCTTTTTTTTCCCTCTCCCTCTTTTTTTCCCCTCTCATTTCCTCTCTCCCTTTCTCTTCCTCATATTTTTTTTTCAAAATTCGCCCTCCCCCCTCTCTCTCTCCTCTACGCGGCAGGTGTCGCGATCACGTGCCGGTCGCGGCCGAATTTCGAAATTCACGTCGACGTCGCTCGGCCGATCTCAGCCGATTTTTCGAGATCGATCGAAATCGCACATCGATTTTCCCCGCGAAGATTTGTGTTGCGATCGCGACGATTTTCCGCGATCACTGTTCGCAAAAAATCGGCGATGAAAAATATTTCACGGCGATTTGGAGTCGCCGATCGTCTCTTCGATCTCGTCTCTTTTTTTTCATCACATAATGATCGGGCTCAGCGCTAACGAATTGACTCGGTCGTCTAAATATAACAGCGACATTTTCGTGATACGGATGCTTAAGCATTGGGTTACGCCTCGCCAAAAGTCTCCGGCTGAAAAAATTAATCACGTCGATTCCTAACGAGCCGCGAAATATCAACGGACTCGCCGGAGGAACCGGTCGCGTTACGATTTATAGAAAGCTGATCATATTTACGTATTTTACGGAATACGTCGGTCATGAGCGCGACCATTTTGTGTGCGGAGCTACAAAAGTGTTAAAAATTAGCATTTTATTGATTGCAATAAGTATACTCGTGGCTCGCGTGTATGTGTATGCTATATATAAGCGGCCACATCTATAAATACAATCGGAAATGAGGGCTGCGTCCGCGGTGGAGCGACGAGGAAAATGACGTGGCGCGGAATAGATTGGCGTCGACCGAGACGCGATTACGCGAAGGAAAAGGGGAAAAACGAGGCGACTTTCCTTTTAAATAAACGAAACGTCCTTTCTTTCCCACCTCGACGGCGTTATCGGCGCTCTCGCGAAAGCTAGGTTAATTGTCGATCGAGGATGAAATTGGAGAGAGAATTCGCGACGCGCTGCTGTGCAAATGAGAGATGACAATATGGGAAAAATGAGAAACGAATGACGACGTAACGATGATAATAAAATAATGTTTAATTATAATTGACTTGAGAAATTATATGATGTCAGTATCTGAAAATGACAGTCATATACACATATATATATATATATATGTAAATGACTGTATATGTATATATATATATATATATGTCGAGGCTATAATATTTTTTGAATT
>NW_017306059.1:3275092-3276045 GCF_001594115.1 Trachymyrmex septentrionalis | reverse complement strand
AATATATATAGAATATAATGTACAAATATAAATTCTAATAATTCAATAATTTTGTAATAATTTTTTGTTTTCTGTTTCGAGAAAAAAACGTATAGTATGTTTTACTTTAGTCTAGAAGAAGTAAAATCTGAATATCTATATTTTTCCTTCTTTTTATGTATATTTACATCTGTATATTATTATATTCTTCGTGTGAATTACTTATTCCGTAAATTCAAATTAATTCACATTAGATTAATTCTTTTATTTCATAAAAAGAACTAATCCAATGTAAATTAATAATCCAACACTATTATTTCTAAATTGGCGTTATAATTTATGTTAATTGCATAATGTATATTTTTATAGATTTATGTTAATTGTATAATGTATATTTTTATAGATTTATACTTATTTTTAAATGTTTTGCAGGTGTCATCAGAGGACAAATTTTCAAAAATGGTTTGTTCTATGTGTATCAAGAGACTGGAGGGTGTCCATCGTTTCGCAATGATGGCATACCGTACCCAAGAGAAGTTGAGATCACAGCTTTATGGTAACATTGACAATACGAATCCTGTACAAGAAGATGAGATACAGAATATTAAAGACATACAAGATACTGTAAAAAAGGCGGAAGATCGAGGGCTATTGCATTCGATATTGACAAAGGTATGTATTATAAATTGTTTTTCAGTATGTATTATAATTCGTCTCTTATAGATTTTTATCTACAGTATTTATTGTATTATCAATGTTATCTGTAGGGTGCGATAGAAATTTTAACTGAGGACGAGCCACTGGGATCACAGGAATCAAATTTTCAAGAGGTCAAACGTTGTACTCCCAACATGGAGGAAATGGAGGTAAAAGTGGATCCAATGCTATTTCTACAATGTGGCATGGAACAATCTACATCTGAAGCTTCAGATTCCTCAGATAATGAGGAAGAAATAACAAGGACACATACACCA
>NW_017306059.1:3271418-3274992 GCF_001594115.1 Trachymyrmex septentrionalis | reverse complement strand
AATTATAATAATAAAAAAGATTGTATTGATAGCTGAGTATGCTTGCTTATATATCTTATTTTTTTTATAGAAACACTGAAGTGGAAGACGAAGAAAAGAAAGATGAAAGTGAATCTAAATCACACGAAGACAGTGAAAAAATTATATCCAATTTATCAGAGAAACCGCATGAATGTACAATATGTACCCGATCTTTTATATCGCAAATTGGCTTGCAAAATCACTTGTGGTCGCATTTACCCAAAGAGAGAAGATTCGATGGAAAGCCTATTTTACAATCTCAACACGTTTATTCTATAAATGGTGTACTTCACACGAATAGTGATAACAATTCGTCCAGCAACTTCATCTGTCCAATTTGCAGTAAAAAGATTTCTACAAAGGGAAATCTGAAAGTGCATTTAGAGACTCACAGGCCTAAAGGAAAGTACGGCTGCGACATATGTGGAAGAATGTACGCTTACATTCTTGTAATAATTCTCGTAATAATTTAATATTTATTTCCTAAATACTTGATTAAAGAATTATTGTTAAACTATTGTAAAATAATTTTTTAATTTGTTTTTGTTTCCATATTAAAATAATATTAAGATTTTAATATTTTTAACTGTTTAATAATGTATTAATTATGTTATTACTCTATTGAAGGATTTTCAAATATTACCTAAGAAAATTTGATTTCTTGCAGTTTTAAAACTCAATCGAATCTGTTCAGACACAAGGAGTACCACAGCGGCGTACAATTTCCATGTAATGTATGTGGGAGAGTGTATCCAACGAATTCGACGTTACGCGCCCACAGCATAACGCATTCGGACTTGAGACCGCACGCATGCCCGCTTTGTGATAAGACATTCAAGCGAAATCAGGATTTAAAATTCCACATAAATCAGCACACAGGTGCGAGGCCTTATCAGTGTCCTTACTGTCCGAAAGCTTTCGCGAGCTCCGGCAATTGTTTTTCACATCGTAAAAGAATGCATCCCCGGGAAGTCCATCGAGATCGACAAAGAGCGGCGGATTTAATGAGATGAACCATGGGCAGTCAATATGAGGACTGGTCTTAGAATTTTGGATAAATGTTCTGCCGAGGTGATCGTATATTGATCATATATTAGTATCTCGTAATGTAAACTTTATTTCCAGAAATTAACGGTGCTAAGGTACGAAAACAGAAATTTTGTATGTTTTATTGTTCTTAAATTATTTATATACATTTAGCATTAAGTACGTTGTTGTTGGTATTGTATATTTTGTTAGTTATTTATTGGATACATACATCTTTCTGCTGTCTGATAGAGATGTTCGTTAATATGAAATATTAGTGAACTTCCATTATTGTTTGTAAGCTTAGCGTTGAAGCTTTACTACCATATAGCAGATAAAGTAAGTTTGAAATTTCATAGCCAGATTTAAGTATCGATATACTTATAGTCTTATTTTTTATGCATATTAATGCAATTTATACAGATTATTTTAGTGATAGGAAATCATTGTTAAATGTTTCTAAGAATATAATGTAATTATATATTATTGTAAATGTATTGTGTAAACTGGTTAACACATTTAAATCAGACAGATTTTGTTATATATTATCATATCTTCCTTTTTTGTGATAAAAATTCCACTGCCATTTTTGTGCATATTTCCTCATTTTTTTATTTTCTTGAGACTATTAAAACAGTATTAGATAGTAGTAACTATATGATTTGTATAATATATCTACTTCCATGAAAAATTTATGTATAGCAAGATTAGGATTGTGAGAAAGTTACTTTTCAGGTTACTTTATATGTGTTTGTTATAGAAATTGAGTACAAAATTGGAGCAAATAATAAAATATAATATAAAAAATAAAATGCTCGAACTTACTGTACTCAATTTTTATAATAAAAAGTAACTTATAAGTAATCTATAAAGTAACTTTCTCAACCTTTGAGCAAGATACATTGTAAAACTAGTTCTATACTGTATATGACGTTATCTTGACAACTCTGTGATAATTGTATTGGTACTGGTCGTTTTATACTGGTTATGAAATTTACAACTTACATATAATAGAAATATTATTCTACGAGCATAGATTATACACGATTATAGCATTATTCAAACAGTGACGAAGATTCTAAAGATAAACACATTATTTTACTCACAGCGATCAAGCGAATAATCCACAGGGAGCTTTATATGGAACATACGTATTGACCAAAATGCGAAAAAGGAAATTTTACAGAAAGGAGAAAAAAAAATTTTGTAGTCTGTGACATATTTTTAGCACAATACAAACATCATCATAAATGTTAAGACTGTATACGAAAATTATGTGTCAAATTAGATAATAATTTTAAGGGCGGACAAAACCGAATGTTACATGAAACAAGTCTAGTCGTCTAGCAGTATTAATTATCAATAAGCAGGACGTGTAGGCGCCGTAGTCGATATTACAAATATGATCATGACGTTATTCTTATAAGTGAGATATATGAGGTAAATGTTAAACAGAAGTCTGAGTAGTTATTAGGAAAATATAGTTAAGTTAGTTGATTAGTTAGTTCGTGTAACGTAGATAATAGTCCGTGCTTCCGTATACATTCGCACACGCGCTAAAATAATGCAGAAGGCATAAATAGAGAGAGAGAGAGAGAGAGAGAGAGAGAGAGAGAGAGAGAGAGAGAGCATTACAGGCCCTGAAAAAGAAATAAGTACACATATGACAGTCAGTACACAAACAATAAGTAGCTCATATTACGTATTGCAGAGATAAAAAAAAGGAAACCACATGTGTAATCGCATTATATTAATACAGCATTATTAGCTCATAGAGATACAAGCGTGTATTTTGTGATTACGTTTTTTCCGGACGCTTGCCGACATATATTATATATATAGACACTTATAGACATAGGCAACAATAAATAGTATATATGTATATATATACATTGTATATATGTATATATACATATATACAAAAATAATCAATTTTTGACAGAGAAAGAGCATCCACGGTGAATCGATGCTCGTGGCTCAATCGTCATCATTCTTGCATTTTAGATCTTAGAGAATCAAAAATTGAGTATTTTTCTAAAACCGACACGCCAAAGACACACACTGTCCTAGCAATCGAAACTAGTAATTAACAATAATTCAGAAGTGCCAGTTGTAATGCAGAAAATTAACATATAGCGTATTTAGCAGCAGACAAATACCATGGAGGATCATTCTGTAGAGTTAGTGCAAAATACACCATCTGTGACGTATATATAGAATAAATTCATTGTATAAAATTAGTTGAACTCTTATCCCGCATTTGCACAAAGAGAAACGCATATGTCGTTGAACTGACATGTGTATTATCGATGACCAATTATATGCATAAGAACAACGCCGCAACTTTGAACGACTACGTCATCGAACCGGAACGGAGTGGAAGGACGTTTTATCAGCACGCATAAATGAACGACGTATATAAAACGTGGTAAATATATGACCATGAGTGTATTTCAAAGAATTATATGAAGACTTATTTGTTCTTAAGCTGTACGGTATCAGTTTAGTATACTTCAAGGAGATGAAA
>NW_017306059.1:3264727-3271318 GCF_001594115.1 Trachymyrmex septentrionalis | reverse complement strand
TTTCAAAGAATTATATGAAGACTTATTTGTTCTTAAGCTGTACGGTATTCATCAGTTTAGTATACTTCAAGGAGATGAACCATGGAATGAACGTCAAATTTTTACTGAAGTGAAAAACGTTTTTTCAAGATGACTCTTTTTCACTATAAGAGTACATCACGTATGCTCTATTCACTGTTATTTATATTTATTCATCCGTGAGATGTTATATTCCATAAATTGATTCCATAAATTTTTAAATAGTTTTACCAGAGACTCAACTCGAATTTAAGGAAATCTTATATTTATAAGAATAAAATTGTTTTAATGATTTTATTTTTTAATTATTTATTGCAAACATAACTTTGTAGATACATGAAAGTTGCAGATCCATTTTCTGCGTAGTTAGAAGGATTGACTTCAAGTGATACGATAAGTATCCAAATATCATAACTTATGATTCATAAGTGATAAGAACATTGCAAAATGGCATACAGAATAGACACAGTTATTTAAAGCAGAGAAAATTCCGAATATACATTACGTCTAGACGATATGTGGAGACTATATACAATAGTGGTACATACGATAGTGTTTTCTTGCAATTAGAATTGTTATCAACAAATTTGACATCTATTTTACAACGATAAACGAAAATTACAATGACATTGTTCTAAATTGCTCAGAAAGTACGACGCGATTATATTCATATTATAATCCGCATATTATTATCCAAGCATTTTATCGTCTACTACGATTTAGATATATTTTATCACATAATCTTTTGTAATATCTGAGTATTGCGTAATATGTTATTTGCATCTAATTGATAGATTCCTAATTTGAATATAATATATTGGTATATATTATACTCTCTCTTAATGACACTTCAAAGATTAATTTTATCTAATCAATATTTTTTATTCACTGTATTTATGATTTTTTTAAATGACGCATTAAACGCGCGTTTTTACATATTATACAGGGTGTTCTAGAATTTGCACATATAGAAAAGGTAATATTTTTCTTTAGCAGTTCGAGCAATAGTTTTTAAATTACAATTATTTATTATAGCTAAAATGTTGCTTCTTTTGACATAAAGAATTGTACTGTGCATTTCCGTGTGCATAAATTCTAAAAAAATATTTTAATATACAAGAAATAAACAACGCGAATACCAACAAATAATAAATTGGTATAATTAAGTAATGCTAGTTAAAACTCCTGAGTAGTCATCACATAATTGTGACGTTAGAAGCGAGAAATGACACATTAATTTTTATTGCCATTTATAAATAAAGATAATTTGGACAAAATAATAAGATTGCTTTAGAGAAGTAATAAAAGACATATGAAATGCTTTTATTCAATGCATACGTAGCTTATATTTTCGCTTACACGTCCCAGATAGCCAAATGCAGTGTGTTTGCTGACATGTCGCGGTAATCAATTTCGACAAACTCAATTTAAGGTGAGACAGCATCATGTTTGTCGGATTGAACTCAACGGAATTCGAATTCTTGTAATAGCAAAGTAATGGGAACATGTTAGCATAAATATATCCTCGACCATGAAAACGTATAACATTTCATATTGTCAGCGTTTTGTTAGCAACAAGTTGCAATTAAAAAACTGTCTATAGCTTGAAAAAATATTTGCAACAACTGAAATCATTGTACAGATTCATACACTTGAAATCGACCATCTGAAATATCTCGCTTATTTTTGATGATATAAACACTTTTTACGATTATTTACTGATTGTCAGGGAGGGAGATAAACATAATTTTCATTCATTTTTACAAGTGTTTTAAGCAATCTCAACATCATTTTGTTTTATCTAAATTGTCTTTATTTATAAATAGCATGTGATAAAAATTAATGTGTTATTTCTCACTTTTGACACGATTCATTCAATATGGCTGTGATAACTAGTCTAATCAGCTCTAATCAGAAGCCTTAAAAATAAAAATAAAACAAATATTTATTAATTATTAATTTATTTTTACTGTGTTAATAAATTGACGAATGGTTGGATTGTTTAACTGCAGATATCTAACTGTGGCGTTTGATACAATACATTTTGCCATCACAGTGAGAAATCAGACGGAAATAGGCCATAAATATCTCTCATAAAGATATTTGCAAATGCGCTCAGCAAAACTCAGCGACATTAATGCAATCTCCAATGACTTTATACTGGAAAAAGAATAGCAAATAAGATATAATGTGATATATCAGTATTACGAATTATACACAGTTAATACCGAATTATGACATCATGGAATTACACGCAGTACGCATCAAGCGATCATGATGATTCAGCTCAGAATCTTTCCTCTACAGAATCACTATGGGTACCAGTAAACAATGTTGCCGAGGAAATCAACGTTGTACATTTGTTCATACACGTGCACGATACACGCGCATTGCGGATACCAACTACAAAAAGAAGGTAAACTAGTTTGACCCAGTTTTTATTTACATCTTGCACTGCAACATTCCTTTATTAATCACTGTCTCATAATTGGAGTAGAATAGACTGCTAAAATCTCTATCGACTTTATATATATATATATATATTACTAAAAAAGAACTTTATTACTTTCATTTTATCATCATTATCAATGTACGATGTCTTTATTGTTGACAATAATGACATTGACAATAATGTTTTATTCGTAAATTTGGAATTCTAAATTCTCCTTAGGATTCTTTTTTAAATATTAGAAAAGAAAAATCTATTTAAAAAAATAGCAAAAAAATGAGATTATCAGCTGAAAAAAGGTCAATTTAAAAGTTCGAACTATTCAAAGAGGATTAATTATTTAATGTTGATCGCATAATCGGTAGTTAACGTGTGATCAACTTGGCGCTACAAATGTTTCGAGATATTTGATTGACTAATCAGAAAGAAAGAATTTCACTAAATGACCAATCAAAAAATGTTTTAAAAGATTTGTAGCATTAAAGGGACTGAAGCCTTAATCATGCATGTAATAATCATTTTGACAGTAAAAAGTTTGGTAAAATTTTTAATTAACTAGCTCTATTGCTCAGATGTTGCAGTTAAGATAGCTAACAATTCAAAATATAAAAAGATCAATGACATTCTATATTAAAAATATCATATCTAAGAGATAGTGTGCCGCACCTTCGTATATAAATGATAAGATAATTATATGTACATATATATATTTTTGGTTAAAATATTTTTTTCTCAATACAATATGATGATTCTATTAATGCAGTAAGCAACTAGAAATATCAAACGTCGCGCATAAAGATCTAAATCGCGTGGAGCTGTAAATTTATTTAGAAACGCATGTAAGTGTTTCGATGTATTTTCTAAATACTAAATGCTAACAAATAAATAATGAGTAATGATTATTTGCAGTTTTATAACTTATAATTCGTGTAAATATTGAGATGCATTTGTAAAAATATGCAAATATTTCAATATTCTTCTATATACATGTACACAAGAATAGATGTAAATTGCTGACAGGCCACTCTCATATATATGTATATATACAAAATCCTTTTTGACTATGCAATACATTGCAATACGCATAAAGATTTCAATGGAAATCATTCTTATGCGGAACGCAATGATATTCCTTAAGTTTATTTATAGTAGATGAAAATTAATGAAACATTGCTAACTGAGCGTTGCATACATACAATTATGTGTAATAGTGCAATAAACTGACAAAAAAAAGAAAATTTTACCATAGTAGAAGGAGAAAAATAAGATTATTTATATAAGGTTTTAAGAATTTTATTTGTCTCTATTATATTAATATTTAGATAAGACTGAAAAAGTTTAAAATTTGTCTGTATTTTTTGTTTCTCTTTCTTTTCTTCTTTTTTTCCTAATAATGTTAATAACTGATGTTTATTAATTATTGACTCAATATCAATTTTGAAATAAATATTTAAACCAGTTTCAAATTTAAGAATTAGAAAGAAATATAATATTTGTCGAGTGAAAATGTAACGAATAGGAAAATTCTAACGTGACTAAATAATTGTCTTCGTATACACACATAATGCACTATCGGTAGCGTGATTCATCGAAATGCGAAGTTCCACTTTAGCGACTCATGATTTCAACTGCGGAAAAAGCAATACGCGATATATAAAGCGTTAAATTTTTTTCTGCACGCAAACTTTGTCCGGGTTCGAAAAGTATCTCTCCTTTTTTTCTTTCTCTTTTTTCAAGCTCTCTCTCTCTCTCTCTCTCTCTCTCTCTCTCTTTCTCTCTGTTTCTCTACTCTTCTCTTTTTTTCTTTTTTCATTGTCAGAGACAAGGATTGCCGCAACATGTACGGCATCATCCGCAACGACGTCGGTTGCGGCAACATGTTGCCCCTAACGATACACGTGTTTAATCGAACTATTAGCTAATTGCTACTATGCTCGCACGCTATTATTATACTTCATTATCACGATGTTCAGATTGACGTAATCCTATTCTTTTGAAGAAGCACGCGTGGCAATAATTCAGAAACAACTGTAAATTTTAACGATCATATATATAATATAATTATAACATTGTTATAATTAAAAATTATGTTTACATTACTATTAATAATATAATATATGTATAATAATATATTTTATATATACAGTATATGTTATTATATACACTGACTGCATGTGTATACATGCATAAAAATATATAATGTACGTACATCTTTTACATGCACATGAATACGCACAGAAAAATATGATTTTATAGCTAAGAAAAATGCTCAATTTGCCTTTTTCTTTGTATGTATTTTTAACAAAGAATATTTTCGTGATAATAATCTTAAAATATACTTATTACAAATTGTAGTAAGCTCATTATTATGTACTCAAGACAAGAATTTATTTGTATTTAAAGAATATTATAAAATTGATTAAAGAAATAATTTTATAAAATAAGCAAATTGAATTTGTTTTAATTTAATAATTTTCTGAGCAATTTGAATTTAGTTAAAGCTTACTAGGATTCAAATGTGTGTGTGTGTGTGTGTGTGTGTGTGTGTGTGTGTGTGTGTGTGTGTGTATGTTGTATATAAATATACAGAGTTGCACTTAAATAATTACATTTAAATTAAGTTATATATTTAATTGATAATTGATATAAAAAAATTCAATTAAATATAGTTCAATTTACGATTAATTTAAGCAAATATATTAGAAACTTTATTTGGAATGACGATTGACTCAAGCGAAATTGATCGAAGGTCATTTAATTGACAATTGATATAAGCGAATTTAATTGAAAATAATTCGATTAGCGATTGATTTAAGCTAAATTAATCGAAAATTCCGATTGACGATCGATTTGATATTAATTGGAAGATGTTTAAGTGACAATTGATCGGATCGAATTCAATTAAAAATCGATTAGCGATTGATTTAAGGGGTATTCTCTTTCGGCATCTAAAAATCGATTTTTAGTTTTCATTTTTAATACTCTAAACTATCTTTTAAAATATTTTCGAATATTCTGAGTACTCAAAGTCAGATTACCTATAAGATAGACAGGTATTGTTGTGGCATTCTTTTCTTTCTTAAAAATGAGAGATTATTAGTAAAAAAATATCACGTTGACAAAGAAATCGGTTTTTTCCGCAAGAAAATCGTATTGACAAATCTTTCAAAAGAATTAACACTCCTAAGTCGAAAATCACATCTAAGTCGAAGGATCCTTTGTTAGGAGATAAATTGTTCATTTCCATTTCTCGTTTTTTCAACTTTTTTTTGCTTGTTTCGATGTTTGTTTCCTCTGTAGTTAATATCCAAAAATAATTCTTTGGTATCATTCTTTGATGTGAGTATAAGTATTAAAAAAGACAAAAAGAGAAGGTTCAATGTGCAGAAGACTTATTTCACACTTTATATCATTAAATTTTTAGTTTTTCGAAAATCTTTTAAACTCCCAGTTAGATTTTTATATCAGTTAGGTTTTTCGTTAAAGTTTCTTTTCTCGTCTCTTTCTTCTTCTTTTTATATTTGTTGTCTATCTAGTTATAGAATGTTCTTTATCAGTAAATTATCGAGTTTCAAGTATTTAATCTCAAATTTATCTGTGGGAGAGAAAGGTAACCAATATTGCTAACAAATGTGATATTCCTATACGTTATATTCTTTCTTCTCCGAATAAAAACATTAAACATCGATTACTTCAACCAAAAACTCTGACTAAAATAATTAAATCTTTCTCCTTATCAAGCAACAAGAAAATAAAATTCTATCCGCACTTACAAAAATGATAATTGTCATTTAAGTTAATCTAAACAAATAGAATTGCTTTCAATTAAATATTTAATTATATAGTTTCGTTGTCTCTTCTTTTTCACATGTTAAATGAAAAATTAATTTCTATCCATGTTAAAAAAGTGCAAGTATTACTTGACAAGTTAATCGATTTATATTACTTGACGAGTTAAGAAGCTCGAAATCTCCATAAAATCGACTATTTTAAGTATTATAGTTTTGGTGATAAAACAATCACAGAACCGTATTATCTTAATAATAAGCGAAAATGAAAATTTATATTATTTAAATACATAAAAAGTATTCATACGATCGAGAAATTTAGCTTCTAAGATAAAC
>NW_017306059.1:3238940-3264627 GCF_001594115.1 Trachymyrmex septentrionalis | reverse complement strand
AATACATAAAAAGTATTCATACGATCGAGAAATTTAGCTTCTAAGATACATAAATAAAGTTATTTTCGAGTTATTAACTCTTTTGTTTATATTAAAGTTGTTTATATTAAAGAACGCTAACGCTTGCGAATTATGCGCGCTATCTTTGAAAAATAAATAATATCAGTCTTACTGCGTTATTCAAGCAAAATGGGTCGCAAAAGCAGGGAAACAAATGAAGAAGAGCGAAAAGTTATAATTGAATTACACAATCAATGTAAATCTCTTCGTGAAATTGCTCAGCTTATCGACAGACCTCGATCGACAATTCAATCAATAATTTATCGCTTTTGTGAAAGAAATACGGTGAAAAATAAGTCGAGAGATGGCCGATCACGGGTCTTAAGTGAGACAGACAAACGTTTTACAATTCGTTAAATAAAGATAGACTCAAAAATAAGTGTCCCAAAAATTACAGCCGCACTTGAAAATCGCAGTGTACACGTTTCTACTATTACAATTCGAAATATAATATATATTCCATGAGAATGGATATCATGGCCGTGCTAGGAAAAAGATTTTGGTAAATGCGTTTTGGCAATCGCATTAAACGATTAGAATTTGTGAAACAGCATCTTAATAAATCTGAACAACATTAGAATATAGTGATTTTTTTTTCAAACGAAAATAAATTTAATATCGAATGTGTAAAGAATAAATTTAATGTTTTCAATTTTGATG
Organism: Trachymyrmex septentrionalis; assembly: GCF_001594115.1. Classification (NCBI taxonomy): domain Eukaryota; kingdom Metazoa; phylum Arthropoda; class Insecta; order Hymenoptera; family Formicidae; genus Trachymyrmex; species Trachymyrmex septentrionalis. Next base: position 3,263,907 of record NW_017306059.1, on the reverse strand, counting down.
GGGGACGTATGGTGTGGCGAAAAAAAATACGGAACTTGCTCCAAAAAATCTCATACTCACAGTTAAACATGGTGGTAGTTTCGTGCTTATGTTTGGGGATGTATGAGCGCAGCAGGTGTCGGCAATTTCCATTATTGGCATAATGGATTATAAAATGTACATAGAAATTTTGAAGGAGAATTTTTCTATCAGTACACAAAAATTAGGAATTACCGATAATTATATTTATGTCAACATGACAATGATCCTAAGCAAACAGCTTACAATACGGAATAATGGCTGTTGTATAATGTATCAAAACAATTGCATATACCTCCGCAATCCTTAATCCTATCAAACATTTGTGAAGCATTCTTGGAGATGCTATTAGGAAAAAGCAGGTTTCCAATCAAGAAGATTTAAAAATCGCTCTTCGAGAAGAATAGAAATCTATTTCACCAACAACGCGAAACCTAATGGAATCGATGCACCGAAGACTACGGGCTGTGATTAGGGTTTAACGGCTATCTCATATAAAATATTAAATTAATATATTATATAAATTAAAAACAAGTGTACGAATATTTTTTGTACAATAAAATAATATAATTTTGACTTTTTGATTATTATTAAGATAATATATTTGGATTATTATATTTTTTTGTTTATAATAATTTAAAAAAAGTTCTATCTATTATATTCGTTGTTAATAAATTGCTAATTAATGTTCATTTTCTACAAATAAGGCTTTTTTAATAAAAATCTCTCCTGTACGAATACTTTCTGCACTCATTGTATTATTTAAGACAATTTTAAAATAATAACAAAGTTATTGTAATTGCAATAGCTAGAGAAGATATTTTTGAGTTTACATCAATGATAATTATTTATTACCATTTTCTTATTATATTTATAACATTTAAAATTGTTTTGTTCAATATTTTCTAAAATAAACAGATCAAGATTAAACGATTTTAGGACATAAAAATTTAGAAAATAAAATGTAAAAGAGATATTTATATACTCCTTTTACGTTTATAATTATCTTAAATTTGTGCCTCCTAGAAACTCCATTTATGCTTCTTCTGTTATCTCGTCTCTATTATGGATGATTTACACAGGGCAACTGTATTCGCTCGAAGCAGCGTCTAGTGACGTCATAGCAAATTCGCTACTAAAAACTTTTTCTAAATGCTGGTTTCTTTTTGTTAGTGGAGAATACTGCTTTCGACGCTTGTCGCTAGTTTCTTGCGTTGATTTTTTCCAAAGCGAATTTTTAAGTCATCAAGTCACTCGACGCTGCGACTTTAAAATTTAAAATATTAGCGAATAAAAAACAAGCGAATAGAAGAAGCTTTCAGCGAAATTGTTGATGAATTAAGATACTTGCTTCAAGCGAATGAAAACAGCATCGAGAGAATTCGCTGACGAATTATGACATTACTAAACGCTGCTTTAAGTGAATAAAGTCGCTCCGTATAAATCACTCATTACATTGATTTTACACTCTAATTTGTTTTTTATTTTCGTCAGAAAATGCTAATACGGTTCTGTGATTGGTTTATGTCATCTTAAGACTGTACTTGAAATTAAACAAAGAACCGATTATGAATATCGGTCACAGAATAAGAAAAGTTATTTAGTAATCAGTCGTTACATTTTTAATTAATAACTCAAGAGAATAACAAGTCACGATAATGTCAAAATAAGTTGAAACGAATCGTTATGATTGAAAAATGATCACTTTTGTTAGTTATTTTAAAGTCATTTTGATTTCATTTTGATGTTGCTAGAGGGGGGGTTACAGCTATCATTTATAAAAAAGAAAAGATTCATTAACAACAATTAATTGACAATAATATCGTTAAAAAAGTACAGAATAGCCTTCTTCCCAGATAGCATATCAGAATATTTATGATAATAATTATTACTATTAATTTTTTGAAATATATATTATTATTTATTTTTAAAAATATTATATAAATATTTTTAACAATATTTTATATAAAACTTTATTTGAAATATTATTAAAATATAGACTAAATATATTTTATATAATATTTAGTATGAATATAAATAAATATTTATAGTAACTATTTTTTACTTGGATTCTAATGTCTTATCAAGTACTTTTATAGCATTTACAACAATAAATATTTCATATATTTACAATAAATGTTTATGATCTGTGCAATATTTAAGACCACGAGAAGGTATTTACAAAATATTTCAAATAAGTCTTATAAATATTTTCAAAATATTTTCTAAATATTGTGCTGTCTAGGTTAATATTGATGGAATAACCGTATAAAAAAGATACGGTAAGTTGCGCAATCTTCACTTTCGCGCTGAAAAATCAGAGCAGGGGGATGCGCACGCACATAGGATCTCGGAATCCGGATCCGCAATGCCCGGATTGCCCGGTTGAATTTCGGACAAACGGCTCTGGCAATTAGCGAGATCGGCGGGTGTAACAGGCCGTGCCAACGCCGCCGCGCGTCCTTCAAACGTTCCCTATCGATTCTCGCGAGTCGTATATTACATCGCGACTCGCGCGGAGGCATGCTAGTCGACGCTATCACGTCGGTATCATCGTCAGTGCGGATCGCGGATCACCATCGGATCGGATAGCGCGAGAAACCTGTGCAAAAAGTAAGCATCATCTCTTGCAACTGTCGCGCGTCCTTGTTAATCACTCTTTTCTTTTTTGCTCTTCCCGCCGAATATACTGACCCAGCATATTCTTTCTTTTGTTTCATCGCGGGACAATACAAGGAGGGGGGGGGGTCGAAAGGGAACTCCATTAATTTTCAATGAATTAATTTAATTAATCGTATTAATCATATTAATCATATTAATATTTCGCTACAATTGTACTTTTTTTTTTTTTTACAGACGGGAATGAGTCCACAAAGGTTATTTACGCGACAAGTTTAATATCTAACATAGGATATATATCTAACGAACCTCACGTATACGCGTGTGGGTTGTTGAGTGCGCAATATATCCATTTCATTTCCGAGATGCAGAAAGTGCAAAAAGTGAGTGCAACTGCAAGCGTGAGCGGATCTGCGGGGGCAGTGCCGACGACAGGGCGAGATCGGGAGAGCGGTGAGTCGTACTTCACGGATCGGGCGCACGCGAGTGGGCCTCCTATTTTCGAAATGTCAACGGAAGACGACGATGGGACATGCTGCAACTCGCGGCAGAACGGCATCGTTCAGCCGCTGCTCACTGGTACGTAGCGAGGGAGGAAAGGGGTGTGACGGCCGCCGCGCGGATTCCGTTTCCGCCTCGACCATCCGCGCGAATCGAGCTAACCTCAGTTCCGTCGCTCTCGGTGGTTCTCGGGGAACGAATCGTCTGCACGAGTGAGAGACTTGACCTGTCGCAGAGAGCGATGCTCGCTTTCCAGGAAATCGCGTCCTGGACACCGTCTACGCGGGAAACGGAAATGAAAACGTATTTCTCGAGAGCGGCGGAGTCATGTTTTTTCCAACGCGAAGGATTTATACTTTTTTTCTTTTCTACTTGAATGATTGATAATGTCTTCGACGCCACGACGACGAGCTGGCGAGGGTCATACGAGAAGATCATATGGGAGCGAAGTATATACGGAATTGTTATGCTAAATTGTACACGACCATGACGGCGTTCTCGCCGAGCGGAAAGGGTCACTCGTATAACTACGCATGTGAATACAAGTATAGAAAGCGTGATTATGTTTGTAAATACTCTGACGGTGATGTAAACCACACACAAACATCTCTTGCTGGCATATCTCGCGACATTTACGTTTGTAATGTGAACATGCTTAGAATTTTTTTTTTCCACAAAACCACTTTCACATGCAAAAAGACACGCGCGTTACCTTCGGTATGCACTGCAAAATGCAGTCTTGCAGATAAAAAGACGATATGGAGACGTGGCAATTTTCCCGTCGGCAAAAAGCACGGTATTAATGTAATTGATATTTAATTATAGAATATTGAAGGTACAATTTGGCATAAACTTAATAAACGCGTTTGTTTCTTATGTAACTTTCCCTTTTTTTTCTCTGATAATATATTATAAGTTGTGTACTATCAGTTCTCCGTAATATTTTTGAGATAAGACTGAATTTTTGAATGTTTTTCGTATTCCAAGTTTTGTTTCTTATTTACTGAAGGACAATGCTTGTTTTCAGACTTATATCAAATCACTATGGCTTACGCATATTGGAAGAGCGGCAAAATAAATGATCACGCTGTATTTGATTTATTCTTTCGCAAGAATCCTTTTCAGGGAGAATTCACGATTTTTGCCGGGCTTGAGGAGTGCATAAAATTCTTGAATAAATTTCATTATTCTCCTAGTGGTACGTATTTGCTAAAGCTACTTATTATGCACATATATATTTTATGATTTATATTATACGATATCACAGATATCAAGTACCTGAAGTCGACTATGCCTGCTACAGTAGACCAAAGATTCTTTGATTATCTACAAAGTCTCACTGCAAGAAATGTTACAATATACGCCATAGATGAGGGATCGGTCGTATTTCCAAGGTGAGTTTAGGAAATATCTCTCTCATTCTCTCTTCTGAAAAGTCAGTATTATATATATTTAGAGATATACTAATTTTAGTATTTAATATTTTAGAAACATATATCATTGCAACAGAAATACGAATTAATTTTTAATGTATTTATAAATAAATACATTTAAAAAATATTTAACAGTTTAATTAATGTCTATTGTAATTTTAATTTATTATTTGAATAAATGTAAATTGCTTAGATATAATTGTTGATTTTAATTGCAGAGTTCCTTTGATAAGAGTGGAAGGACCATTAATAATGGTACAGCTCTTAGAAACAACTCTGTTAACATTGGTCAACTATGCAAGTCTAATGGCGACCAACGCAGCAAGATATCGCATGATGGCTGGGAAAAACATAATGTTGCTTGAATTTGGTCTTCGAAGAGCGCAAGGACCTGATGGAGGATTGAGTGCATCTAAATACAGCTATGTTGGTAAATATTTTATTTATACTTATCTTGTTTAATTAGTGTAATAAAGTCTACGGACTACAATTATATTATGAATTTAATGTGAAGTTACAGACTGCATTTTTCATATTTGAAACAAAATGGTTACTGTAACTCTATTACATAAAATGAGTTTCAGAATTAGCATTGAATCCACAATATTTCATTGTATAATAAGTTTGTATTAATTGCCACTGGTACCAGTTGCTATTTTTTTTGTATTGCATTCATTATACTAATTACTGTGCATGATAATTGTACAAAAACTCATTGTTCCGCGTAAAGATACCCGGCAGTGTTTAGCGCTAAAACGCTTTGCGTTTTCTTAGCGCCAAGCCATTACCATATCTCTGGATGTCGCAATGGTCTACATTACGAAAGCGCGAAAGTCTACATTATGAGCGTAAAAGTATATGAAGTAAATGTTTTTATTGCACGTAACGTATACATTTGATACTTGCTAATAAAATGTATAAAATCTTTCTACACATAATATATCTTGAATAACTTTTATATTTTTATTTATTAACCATATATAAAGTTTGAAATATAAAAACCTTAAATATACCTATGTGTCAGTTTATAATATATAAAGAAAATGGAGGTGTCTGGTACCACTCCATCATCCTTACACTATATTTAACAATTTCATGAAAAGTGAAATCAATACATTGTTCCACTCAGTGCCGGGTGGTACTGCCTAGGTGATGAGTAACAATTTAGGAGGTCAGATAGAGAATATATAGTTTCAACTGGATACACACACACATGCGCGCGCGCAATACATACATGCATATATGTCTTATGTGAAACTGCTCAAACTAATTAGCTATTATTTTTGAATGTATTATATGTAGAGTGCGGATCAACTAAAATATCTTCAAACAGAGGAATCATTGACAATTTTATGTAAATATAGATATGTCTTATTAAAGACAATCAGAAAAAATATTTGTATTGTTTAACAAATGTTTATAAAATTATTACATTAACTATATAACGCTAATATATTTTAAAAAATACGCATATATTTTGATATATGAGACATAGCAAATTAAAAATTAGAAACAATTTGAATTAAGTTAGAAGTAATTTATTGTGTTAAAGGTGGATTTGATGGGACTAGTAATGTCTTGGCTGGAAAGCTGTTCAATATACCTATACATGGCACACATGCACATGCATATATCACGTCTTTCACCAGCATCAGCGATCTGCAAGGGAAAGTAGGTACATTACAAGTAGTAGTACATTCAATACGAATTTTCTTTAAGTTGATTAAATTAATCTAATAAATGTCTCTAATAAATGTCAAATTGAAATTCTGCAAAATATAATTGAAAGGAAGAAAAAAAAGATTGATCTGTTTCTCTCACAGACATTGGCGCATAAGCAAACGGGCGACCTTTTAGATGTGTTAGAACTCGCTTGTAAGCATCGCGAGGCTATTGCCGACGATTTGGGAGCTTTAGCTTCGCAGGCGTCTGATGGAGAATTAGCGGCTTTGATTAGTTATGCCGTCGCTTTCCCGGAAAGATTCACTGCTCTTGTGGATACATACGATGTTAAGAGGTACGTAATTATGTCGCTTGTTTATTTAATGCTTTTAAGTACATAGCTCAATATTTGTTTTTTAATTTGGTGTTTTGCAAGCTTTGGTTAATTTTCTTTCAATGCACATTCTAATCAATTTTACATCAATGCATGGACTTGCATAAATTTTGTTTATATTTATTTCTTTTATGTTACTAGTATACTATATGTCTCGTATATTTTACAAATAGTTTTATTATGCTTTTGATTATTTTATATATTTACGTATATTTTAATAATTTTATATAATATATATAGATATTTATATTTGTATATGTAATATTTAAAATATTTAAATTAACAAAAAGTGAAGATATTTTAGAAATAAATCTTGATAAAATATTGATTATTTAAAAATGATTTAAAATATTGTAGGCACATATTTTGAGACATTATGTGTATACTGCGCACGGCAATGCTATTAATTGCTGTCAATGCATGTATTAGCTTATATTTTTTTATGTATGCAGTAGAGGGTGTTTGTGACACACATACATAATTAAAATCTTCTAATTGCATAGATGTAGTGTATACTGTATATAATTTTTAATATATCATAATTATAATTTCAAAGAATCAAATGTTATAATTTTTACTGTAAAGTTTTTTTTATCTCGTATATACTCATCTTCAACCTACAGAAATAGAAAATAATTAGCGTAATTAAATCCATATTTTAATGAGACAGAAGTATATTCTTAATTCGATGTCATTAGCGATCCCATAATTTAGTTTTATCAGCGCGTCGCGAACAGGCACGACACATGCGTATACACACTGTGACCTAACAGGAGTGTGTTTGTAGCATTGAGACATCGGCCAAGGGGCAGGCACAAGTGGCCAGCCTAAATGTAAAGAATAAACTTCTAACTAATGGGTCCAATACACACGCTCAAAACGGTGTGAGAAACAACCCATTTAAATCAGAACCAACTTCGCAACTTCACAAGAATGGCTTTTTAAGACGAGGCGAATTGGGTGAGCTCTATATGAGGTACGATATCGTTCTGTTTGCCTGTTTTGCGGAATGCGATTCTTTTTTTCCCCCCTTTTTCTCGTCAAATCTATGCTTTGCGAATTATATTTTAATTTTTTTGCGCCACCAAAGCCTATCCCTTCATAAGTAATATTATAATGATTGAGATCGCATTTAATGGAATACATAGAAAGTTATTTTGATATATTTCTAGAACTCAGCAATTTGAAGCTTCTTTGAATTTTAGTAGCTGATAATATATTCATTTAATTTACTCTCCTCTTACTACTACCTACCTTTCACTTAGAAAAGGTTGCAAATATTCTGTAAAACGGGCAAATTGCAAATTATCATATCATGCTACTCCTATGACGTGCCAATTAGAGATAAAATAACCAAAATCTTATTTTTCATTAGAATTTAGTTGTTAGCCACTATATATTTGTGATCTTATATAGTGCCCCTCCCAATTCTGCCCCTTAATTTTTTCGAAAATTGACATGGGCACATTTTATATATTACACAAATATTTTATATATTTTGTTATTTAAATATGCAATTTCGTCGCAAATTTTTGTCACAAGTTTAATATATAAAACTGCCACATTATTAAAATATTATACAAAAGGAAATATATTGTAAAAAAAATGAAAAAATAAATTTGTAAATAAAATGTTACGTTTATCGTGATATGTTTATATCATCGATATATCAATTGGCTATATATTTCTATATTTGCTAGAATATCATATACGTTTTTTATTGGAAATGTAAATTAATGACTGCAATAATTGGTTGAAATACTTGTTACTCTCTTATGTTACACTGTACTAATTAACAGCGAATGCGCAAGTTTATGTTAGTTGTAGTTATTTTATTGTGTGCTTAATCTATTATGCGCAATGTTTCTTAATTCTAAACTTGGCAACTAAAGAAATAGATTTGATGTTGCAAAAAATATAGAACTATATATAATGTGACAGAAATTCATTTTTTAATCTAAATTGAAACAGAAATACAAAAAAGAATTTATTTTCACACAAAATACATTGCCAAGTTTAGGCTTTATTTTATATAATTTTTACCAAATTATAATAGCATAAAAAGTGTGTGATTAGATTGCTTTTCAATTAATTAATTTAGTTGTAATTGATAGATAAACTAAAGTAGAGTATATTTGTTAGTTACTTAAATATCTTATAGATATATATTTTACGAATAGGAGCGGTCTGTTAAACTTCTGCGCGGTAGCGTTAGCTTTGAACGATTTGGGATACAAAGCTATCGGTATCAGGATTGACAGTGGTGATTTAGCGTATCTTAGTAACGTGGCGAGAGATATTTTCGAGAAAATTGCCATCAAGTACGACATACCATGGTTTGCAAAATTGATGATTTGCGCGTCTAACGATATCAACGAGGAGACTATAATAAGTTTGAACGAGCAGGTAAAAATTTACAAATCGCGAATGTAAAAAATGTATAATTTAAAAAAAATTAATATTTTCCAGAGCCACAAAATTGATTGTTTCGGAATTGGAACACATCTCGTAACATGCCAAAGACAACCGGCTCTGGGATGTGTTTACAAAATGGTAGAAATTAATAATGAGCCGAGAATCAAGCTGAGTCAAGAAGTTGGAAAAGTCACAATACCAGGCAGAAAAGATGCTTATAGATTGTACGGGTCGGATGGCTACGCATTGATAGATCTTTTACAAATAACAACGGAAGATCCACCGCAAGTAATGCAGAAGGTTCTCTGTAGACATCCGTTTCAGCAAACAAAAAGAGCTAATGTTACACCATCCCGAGTGGAGTCTCTGCATAAGGTAGATATTATCTAATTAAAATAATAAGTTTTCAATATAATTGTAGTTATTTATCAGTTATTTTATAAGTGGTTTTATACATATTATTATTGATATTATTGACGTTAATAATATTTATGATTTATAATTAATAAATAAAAACATCTTACAGATATATTGGAAAGACGGCAAATTGTATCAACCATTACCTACTTTGCAAGAGGTTCGCAATAGAGTGCAAGAATCTCTCAATACATTGCGTAACGATCATAAAAGAAACTTGAATCCAACACCATATAAGGTAAAATTTTAGTACTTTGAAAGTTACTAAGGATTGATATAATCAAGTATAGATTTTTTTATTTGAAGTTGTTTGGAGTAATAAATTTGACAGTTCTTCTAAAATGCCTAATATTTTGAAATATTTAGTTCAGATATTTTTAAAGTAGATAGCAGCATTGTTCATGAAAATCTCGAAAATATGCGATAGATTATATAAATATGTTTTTTTTCTTAATGTCTGTTACAGGTAGCTGTTAGTGATACTTTATATAGATTTATAGACGAATTGTGGTCTCAAAATGCGCCGATTGGAGAATTACGGTGAAGCACACTACTCTTGTACAAGAGTATCGTTAAACTAGTCTCTAGCAATTATAAATACAGAGTAATAACAGAATCAGGAATCATAAATTTGCTAAGAAAATACATAATAAATCTTCTTTTCTTCAAAAATGTAAGAGTAATATACCGTTGTAATCGAGCATACATGTATGCATCATAAACGTGATTATATCGTGGAATGTAATCACGAGAGAGAAAGAGCGAGGATCCTAAAGAGCATATTTTTTACATTTTCCATTGTTGAAAATATCGAATTATATTATCACCATCGCAACAGTATATTTTGGTAAATCTTGCGCAAATCGTATTATAATATATTTGTATAGTTTTACACGATTTATATAGAGCGAGATGTTCCGTTACAGAAGTCTATTTACGAGCAGTAGCTTCGTGGCGCACACACACATACACGTATTCTTATTCCTATTTAAAAAAAAAAGTACAAAATAGTGTACAAAAAATGTACAGTGTGTGTGTGTGATTTTAGACATGCACAACTCAAATTTTTGAGTAATGATTAACTCCACAGAAGATAAACTCTATAGACTAATGTAGAGTATATATGTGTATACACGGTTGAAAATACTTCAAAGAATGGCAATATATGGTAGCATAAGCGTTTCACGAAATTTTTGTTATTTTGATCATGTTATTGTTGTGTTGCTGGTCTCTCTTCTTTTTCTTCTTTTTTGTTATGCTTTCTTTTCACTTCTTTTTTAGAAGATTTGTTTTATTATATATATATTTGTAAATTCCAATTATATTATTATTATGTAGTTATATAATTGCTGAAGACTGCTTTAATAATATTCTTGTATAAGAGTGATACATTCGATATATTTACCGTTGTTATTTACACAAATGTACAAAGATAGGCATACTAATTAATATAGATATTTATAATTTTACACATATGTACAATATGTATAAAAGTCTGTATTGATGTATACATATTAAGAGAAAAAAAGAGAGAGAAAGGTAAAAGAGAATATGTATTAGATTTCAAATTAATATTTGACAAAGAGCTAAACTCAAAGATAAATTTTGTTTATCTACACGTTTTAATTAATTTATAGTATACCGATACATATATAAATGGGGTCTCTGATTTTATCCAAATATTTATTCAGGAAAAAGCTTATTATATATCATTCTTCGAATAATTTTTAACACCATTACACTTAAGATTAATTTACAATTGCTTATGTTTTTACTTTGTTTTTAATCATAATTGACCACACATTTTCAACATAGATCTGTTATCGTTTCGTAACGCTGGATTATGACATATATAAGCATAATTGTGTAAAATATATCCGTGTTTTTTTATAGTGAGAATAAATAGCATATAGCTGTTATATATCTGTTTGATTATAATTAAATCCTCATCAATCATCCATTCTGCTCTCTCCGAAATATTTTTCTAAAGAGCCTAATTTTTTAATTTAAATATATTAATATAAATATTTTCTTATTACTTAGATATGAGAGATCTTTCTGGTATAATTAGTTTAATGTTGCCAATTTAGTAAAATTTCCAAGTAACTTTAGAGAGGAAAATATCAAAAAGAAAGCCTAAATTACTGAGAAATATTGAGAAAATCGCAATTATAAGGGATAACTTTTGAACAGACTTGGTAATGTGATTATCTTTTATATGAATATGCATCGATATGCCTCTATTATTAATGTCTATCAACAAATCACTATGTGATTTTTTATTACATACGTATTATATGATATATATAGATGATAGACGTATGTATGTACAAACACGTTGAAATGTACTAGTGGAAAGATCTGTTATTGTTATGAAAAATACGAACATTTTTAAGGAAATTATGCTATGACAACTGCCTATTGGTCGTTATAAAGAATCGTGTTTATTTCGAAAAATAGCTACGACCTGTTGAATTAAATAAAATTGAATTAAATGAAACGTATGGGAATAAATTTGAGGTTATGGTTGAGGTCAGTGAACGATTCTATATACCGAAAATTAATAACACATTGTTGATGATTTTTAACAATGTCAAATTGTATTTTTATATTAAAAGAAAGAAGAAGTATTTCTTCTTAACATAAAATCAAAATAAGAACTAATTATATCGTTAAAAATATTTATCTAATAAACTTATTACCTTTTCAGAAATATAAATACCAAAAGAAATTGTATAAAATAAAGAGATTCATGCTCGAATAGGTGTCTGAAAATTGATTTTACATATACGTCTGCAAAAATTGGTTTTATACATTATAGATGTAAAGAGACTATATTTATCGATGAGGTATGCCTCGGCCCCAGTATATGAAAACTTGCCTAAAAATTGTTAAACAATTATGTCCATTAGTGACGTTGATGTCTACTGTATTTGTCATTGCAATTACGATTTACATCAATGAGAAAGTCTCGCCGGTCTTCGTCTTCCTCTGCATGCAAGTATATCTCAACTGGTATTCGGTGTACAGCATCAGCTGTAAGTCGAATCCGATGAAGGTCAAGGAGATACAGAATAACTTGTGCAGCGTGATCACTCAACAGCGTAAGGTCGAACAGATCAACAGTATGCAATTACCAACTCATAACACGACCTACAAATTCTGGCACTGCGAGAAGTGTCAAAGTTACATGTGCAAACCGACACAGCACTGCGTCTTCTGTAAGAAGTGCTTTCACTTCAAGGATCATCATTGCTTCTTCCTGGGTGCCTGCATACTTCGCCAGAACATGGGCAATTTTATCCTATTTTGTTTCTATACCTCGCTAACATGCTTATACTCCCTGTGCGTACTGGGTCCATATATGTATGAGAACATTAATCATATAGTGAAGAGCGACGCAGATTATTTCAATATATTTCTGAACTTTGGTTTCCCTATTGCCTTAGCGAGACTGCTGCGTTCTAAAGATAGTTCGAGTATACTTTTAGTCACAATATTTGATACACTGATGTCGATCTTGTGTATCTGTTTGGTATTCGGTATATGGAAGTTGCACAGTTGTTTAACCGGCAAACAACGTTACGTTAATGTAACAGGAAAACAAAATCTGAAGGAGATCTTTGGAAGTTACGGTCTATCGAATATTATCTTTCCATATAACGGTCTCGTAGGCACGCGAGATATCAATGGCAAGTATGAACTAAAGGAAGTATGAGACTAGTCAAGTAAACAATGAATCCTAATTAAATCTAACACACATATTTCTTTATTATGTACTTACGTAGCAATAAATACAGTCATATGTACAATATACTTATGCATTAATGACAGAGAACACAGATATGAGCGCATTTTATAATTATCAAATATTCTAGGATATTAATGAAATCTATAGATAGATATCCTTCCTTAACAGTTTTTGCGTACCACTTTTCATACATGAGTAGCGGAAGTATTCCTGTAATGCGTAAATTCAGATCGTGTAATAAATAATTTGCGTATTTCTTATATGATTAATTCAGAAATTAATATTTGTTGAGGCTAAATTAATATGTGTAAATAGATATTCTACATAAAACATGTTTGTATTTATTTTGTTTCGGTAATAATTATTTTCGGATGTTTTATATTCGATGCGATTTGCTTACATGTATGCTCAACAGTAATAATATAGTTATCTTTCTGAATTATTTGGTATACTATGTGATTTTAATTTATTTAATTACTTATTTAATTCATATGATTTTTTTTTACTACAAATATAAATATTTTAAATACAATGATAGTGCAAAATGTAATAATATAACTGAGAATATTACATTAAATTTCAAACCAAACAATTGTATTCACAAACTTTAAGCAACTGATTCTGTAAATTTTTTCTTAATCCTGAAAATCTTGAAAGCGCAGTTTTATAACAAATATATTGAGCTTAAGAAATAAACGTCATTTAATGATATTTATTTTGATAATGATGCACTTTCTCCAAATTTATTCACGCATTCTTTGCAACACATATATACATATTCTTGCAGATTAAATTAAATTACTGTTATAAAAATTGTCTTATAATTCTGTATGTTGATAATGCTGTGCTTTGAAATCATTAGGATGAATAAACAATCCTTCCATCACAGACCATTGTGTATGAGGACTGCTTGAAGAATATTCGCCTACTACTTCAGTCTGGCCACTAATTGGAGTACCATAAGTTCTGCCACTAACAGCCAAGTACCTAAATACATTATTTAAATATCTAAACGATACTATCTTTTATCTATACCGAAAATCCATAGAGAAGAGTATATTTACTTTTCAGTATCAATGTGCTTCAACATAATTGTATCATCTCTTTCCCAAAAATCAGTGTGGCATATTAACATCCAATTATCGCCAGTATCACCTTCTCCCTTGTTATCCCCATAAGCGGAGACCTCCTGTTTTCCAGTTAGGGGTGAGCTAACAAGATGCGAGTGAAGATTCTTTTTTGTCACAACGTGTTCCAATCTGATAATATCTCCACATTTAATTGGCCTCCTATTGAAAAGATCACAATATGTCTATGCACAGGTAAAAATTGTAGTAATCAATACATGAATATAAATCATAGCTCACCCTCGCAAACACTGCTTTCCTGATTCAGCTTTGACAAGCCAGTAGGAATTGCCATCTTCTTTGGCATTAGTACCTGTTACAGATTGTTGTCCACTGCCACTACCATACTTTACTTCGTGGGAATGTAACCTTACATTATAATCTACATTCATTAACTTTAGTACAGAGCCGCATGTTACATGTTGGGTCCCTTTAGCTGTAAAATGTATCAAATTGAGATATACAGATAAAGATTACATACACAATGTTCCGTTCCACTTACATTAAGATACTGAAGTATACCAATTATACTATAAAAACATTTATATGCAATTGAAAATGTCCTTGGCGTTAATTATAATGCGAATATGATCAATCAACACAAATAAAATCAAGCAAGAAATATACATATTGATATAATACGAAATGACATTTCAGTGATGGAAATAACATAACCTATTGATCTACATTTATATGCAATCGTATTTCTATGAAATAAATGCAAAGAATACCTTGAATATAATTTATGTGAAGTAAGACTATTACGAAGCTTGAAAAAAGTAGAGGCACCGTGTAATCCATTATGGATCGGTGCTCTCGGTAGTAATTAACAATAGAATCAAGCAAGAAACCGTCACCGGCGATAATACATAGGGGCGTGAATACGTGTTGTCTCCCTATTGGTTATCATCCACGTGTCCGCGACGTCTGCGTCCCGATTCCCGATACTAGCGCGATGCTCGTCTTTCTACTTTGTTTACCCAAGTTTGAAACAACGTAAATTGTTTAATAATTCAAATTTAAATAAAAAGGCCCCTTTAAACCTCGCAGGGTATTATTGCTAAAAAAAATCAAGAATCTTTCACCAATCTTTTCTAAATTCCTCTTCCATATTTTTGATATTATGATTGATATTTATATTATAAATTCATACATTAAAATGAATTTTTGTAAAGTTTAAATAATATAAATCGTTTTCGATCTTTTTTTAAACGATTTACAATATTTTTAGACTAAATAATGGAAGATTTTTGTATTATATTTAATAGTGGCATTAATTGTATTTTCAGTTCGAATTAAATAAAATATTTAAAATGTAATTAATTTTATAATCAATGATGTTACAAAAAGAAACTGTTTGTTGTGCTCGCAAAAAATAAAATCGATATCATTTTTTATACTTTATGAAAGGAATCCAATGATATTAGTTATAATTACGTATAATACATATTAAATTAAGTTTAAAGTCGACAAAACATTTGGCAAGAAGGCGAGAAGAGACAACACACATAACACTATTTATGTATAACAAATATATTTTTATATCGCATTGGACCCATATTTATTATTTGAATGTTTTACATGCTAACATTTTCAATTTAATTTAATTAATTAATAAAATTTGTTTTACAGATATGGACTTTTCGCATGTGACACTTAATACAGTAAAAAAATGAACGTCAGAATATTACATGAACAAAATTCTGTATTTATATAGTTCTACGATATCTTAAGAACACATTAAATAGAAACACGAAAAAAAAAGAATCGAGGAAGACTCAAATTAAGGTAAATTTATGTACATTATTCGATGTATAAACAAATTTAATCGTTTATTAGAAAGGCAAATATAATTAACGAACTTCTCTCATGCAGTAATGTTTTTTTGTAAAAAACATTGACTCCTAAGTTTTATATATTTGATAATTATATATCTTAGATAATTATATATATTAGATAATTCTTGATTTAAAAAATATTTTCTTATCAAATTAAACAATACAGACATTTGCAAAAACGGTATCTTGTTTCTAGTATATGATTTGGGTATGAAATGTTTCTGGGGAGAACAATGGAATGTCCTCCATTTAGAAAAACTTTCATATGAATCATGAGAATACAACATGGAATTGTCTATGCATTGTCGAGATACAGCACAGTCATTTCATCTGAATGAATGGATGACAAATGGTATAATAATTAGTACTCCATGAGTTTTGGACGGGTTTTAACGTAGATATATGCCGCTATTATCACAAATATCGCAGCTATGGTAGGCAACACAACCGTGAACACTCTCTGCTTGTTCTCAAGGAACTCCTTTTTCCGTTCTTTCTTCTGTTTATTCGTCTCTTTCGTTTTCCCCTTTAATTGCCGCATATTTTACAGCTGCAAATTAACACAACTGTATTAAGACAAACATTCATTCGTCTACTCGATTGTATTAAGACAAGTGTTCATCTGTTTTTTTCAAATAAAAAAAAGTCATATCCAATGATATATTGAAAAGATATGTATGAATAGCGTTAAATTGCTGAAAAGAGTGACAATTAAATTTTTTAAAAGGTCATAGCGATTTTTGAATATTTTTTATATTCTGACAAAAACATTAACAGGCTTTAATCGACGTGATACAATCGCAGAGTGTAATCGTATTCGTCACGCATATGTTTCAAAGCGTTCGTCGATTCAAGAACTTTTGTTCACACGAACTTTCTAGAAGTCTCAATTTAAAATCGCTAAGATCGCCGAGATGCCACTACCTTTGAAAACGCACGAGGCGACTGGACGTGAGAAAGGAACACGGGGAGATAAATCCACGCTTGTCAGTTCCTGGTGCAAATCAGATTTGCGTACATGACACGTAGCAAAATGTTGAGAAATGCACCGGTTCTGCTGTCACTGCCGCAGATATGTACAGGTGATTGTGCCAAGTGCGTTCCTAAATTTATCATAGCGAGGTCATGCTAGGACAGACGTGGCAGCGGAGTTTCTTTTTTGTAAAGGAGAGAGGCAGTTATTGACAAGTTATTGTTTGAGATCCGATAGATAATTAGACTTCAATAAGTGTACTCGGTACACTAATCGTTCACTGAGCGAATAAAGTAGTAATTGAATGTGTTAAATTAAATTTAAAAAATAAGAAACAATCACATTGGATTGCTAAATAAGATGTCTTTTCATGCTGCTATGTTTCCTTTCCTTCTTTTTTAATTTTAATTGGCCTAAGGATATTTTCTTCCCGTTTATACTGTTCTATTCCATCTTTTCCTTCTCTATGAGGATTCACCCTAATGATATTCTAATTACTGCCGTAATTTTGGTCCTACTGCGCATTCCTCAAGTTGTCTCACCTGTCTTCCACTATGATCTCAGTAAAGAAATCAAAAACAAATTTGAACCGTACTGTGTACTTAGTCATGAGCTAGTCACAAATCACAATAAATCACGGTATCGAAGTGCGGAGTGCGGTACAACGGTTCGTCTGAAATTCATCCTGTTATTCGTGAATGAGAATAAATAACGAGAGTGCAATGAGTGCGAGTATGAAGGAGACAGTGCATAATTTGAGCAATGTTGTGAACAACGAGCATGTTCACGGGAATGAAGAGGTAACTTTATAATAAACGATGGTTTTTCTCCCTTTATTCATCTTTTTGACTTTTCACAGTATTTTCTATTACTTTGCAAAAAAACCGTATAATGTCTTTCTCATGAGAATTACTTCGGATTTTTATCAATTTTTATGGTGCGCATAGGTTATGTTCCACAAACTGAAACCTGATTCAATTGATATATATTATTCTCTTCATTTTCTATCATTTAATTCTCCGGACCTGACAAATCTCTAACATTATAGTTACTAATATTGTATCTGTGAAACCCATTAGCTATTTGATTAAAAATATGTTAATTAATTTCAAGGAACCAAAATAACATAACTCATAAAAAAGAATGAATACTAAGTTTATTTTAATGACAATAATTTGAAGGACTTTGCAATAATTATAGGATTAGATAGGATTCTAATGAAATGAGTTTTCATACATAGGATAATTTCCTTCAAGAGAAACAGATAACGATATTAGACAGTGAATTATTTCATCCCGATTATTTGCCAATATTAAACAGAGATTAAATAATCACCATGTTACATTATGTTATATTGAATCTCTTATTGGAAATACGTTAGTATTGATACGTTAGTATTCATAGTTGGTTTTTATTTTAATGTCATCTTAAAATAATGTTTTAATATACTTAATATAGTTCTATAATTAACTTATAACATCTTAAGATTGTACTTAAAACAGATTTACTTGTATAAATGCATGTATCTTTTTTAAATACAAGTATTCTGCATAAAACTTGTCAAGTAATCTTACAATCATAATTACATAAAGAGTTAAAGTTTCTAAAGAATAAAGTTTTTCTAGAAGTATTTGTTATATTCTTAATGCTTTATTTTATGATTCTAGCAGGCAGTTATCTCTGAGGAGTCGTCAGCCAAGCAGAAGTTAAGGAGCTGGTTGAATCGACATCTACGTATTGAAATGACTGATGGAAGGGTGTTGAGAGGAGCGTTCTTATGTACGGATCGTGATGCCAATGTTATTTTAGGCTCGTGTACCGAATATTTGTCTACGGAGCATACGGAAGCGAGAGTCTTAGGCTTGGTGATGGTGCCCGGTCGACATATTGTCTCGATTCATTTAGATGTTTAAAGCAGCGCTGTTCTTGCAAGTCTGTAAATATTCTCTTCCTATGTTTATTTATTATATTGACGTGTGTACTGTGTGTTGAATTATGTGAGTTATTTTCATATGTATATATATGTCTTGATATTTCGAAAACTTGATTTTTATGATATGAATAGGTTTACAAAAAACGAAAGGTATAAATTTTGCTGTTAATGATATATGTTTATACATCTGCCACTTATATCGAACATATTTATTACATCTTATTGATTTTATTAAAGCAAATTCGAAAATATAAATGTAATGAAAAAGTCATACAATTCTTGAATACATGACTAAATTAAAGAGATTAGTGAAACATGCTTTATTCGAATTATATTTTTATAATAAAGATGTTATGAAATCTAGATCATAAGAGAAATATATTTAAGAATAAAATAATCTTTAATATCTCATACAACTTTAATACAATAGACTAGTATATATTTAATAAAAAAGTAAAGGAAAAAGAAAATAATTAAAGAAGATTGATATTAATGATGTACAAAACATTAGTAAATGTGAGGAAAATTGTTTATTAATATAGATACATAATTATTTTTAATTTTTTTAAGAAACAAATAAAACATATTTTGAGAGAGAATGTTGGACTCTTTCCTAAAAAATTTATTGTTTCTTGATATTTTCTTTGCTACCTTTGATGCACTGTTCTTGTATACGCCAGTATGTTCGTTCCAATTCTGTATTGCTGTCAGTTTCCATTTTTACCTTACTTAACGCATCCTCTATCCTCTGTTGAAGTGTACTGGTCAAACTATCCATCTCGCACATATAACTTAATTCTGCGCTAGCTACTGCCATTTTATGCACATAATCCATATAGATAACCAAGCGCTAATTGAAAAAGAAATTGCATTTAACTTGTATAATTTTAAAAAATTTGTATGGTACAATATGTGTCTATAATGCAATGTTATTTATATTTTCTTGTATAAAAGAATTTTTTGACTTTACTCGGACTGTGATATTTAATATATAAAATTTTACATCAAGTAAAAATTGTAGTATCTCAAGCAGTTCTTTATTACCGTAAGCTTTTCTTTTTTGTCTTGCATTTCATTTCGTACTTCCACAATCATATCCCAGTGTGCATCATTTACGTTGTGTATTATAGTTTCTTCGAGAAGAGAAATGAGTTCGTTCAACAATATTCTACAAAATTATTATGATAAACATTATCACAGAGATATCTTACTTTCCTCTAGACCTATATTATTATTTTGTTACCTGTATGCGACGCTCAGATCTATTATAGCCATATATGTGACAGTTAATGCCTGGGTTGCACTATTAGCAGCATCCAACGCAGATTGTTTTATCATACACTCATGAGTTAGTTTTTTTATGTCTGGAGGGTCTAGTTTCAACTTCTTATTTTCACTAGGCTTGTCGAATGAGGTACAATGTGCAAATAATATACCTGATGTATACTACAAATAAATTATGAGTTTCTTTTAATGTAATTAAAAATAGAAATTAAAATATCGCATGAATTGTATTCTCACCATTACAGGACTAATATTTTTCCATAATTTTGTGAAAATTTGACGCATTGCCATACTTTAACAATATAATTAATTCTCTGGAGCTGATACTAAAATTTATAACACAATTACTGATGCTGTTTGATTTATATTAATTAAAAGATATTAATTTCAAGGAATAAAAATAACTCATATAAAAGCAAAAAAATATTAAGTATATTTTAATAGGAATAATTCAAATTTTCAAATGTAACGTAAAAAAGATATTTTTTATAGAGATTTATAATTAGAAGTTTATAGTGAGTTCAATATAGACTAATAGACTCACCATCAACTCCAGGGGTTAATGTAACGTCTAACCACGGTTTTTTTTTTTAATTGATAGGGTCAACAATTTCTGGCAGCTTTTCTATTCTTAATTTCCCTTTAAAGTCTTCACCCAGATATTTTTTACATAAATAAAAGCACGTTTTGATTTTTAATGTTTAGAAAGAGAAATTCAAAAAGCGCGAGTGAAAAAGGCAGACGATAATGTGTACATAACCTCACTAGTAAAAGTCAGCTGATAAAGAAAAATTAGACAGGAGAAATTAAAGTAATAGAAATTCAACCGATTAAGAAAACTGGAAGAAAGGATGAAGGTCTGTGATTGTAATATTTAATTTTTTTATTCGCGGAAAACTAAATTTTTCAATAATTTTGTCATAAATACTTATAAAAAAATAATGGTAACACACACAATACAGTTTGTTTCTTTATTCCAATATCTTTCCTCCCCCCTTCTCTCTTTTGTATATTTTTTTATTAGTTCAAATTAATAAATATGAATAATATTTAAATTTACAATTATAAATTGGAATGACAATTTCTTTAATTGAAATGCCCTATAATTTGGCAATAGAATATTATGTTATGTGATTTTCAAAGAATTAATTTAAATTGTGTAGCCAAAGAAACAATTTTATCTTATATAATTTTCAAGGAACAGGTTATTTTTTTTATCTATCTTACATCGTATAAATCGTTATATTCACTTACAAAATAATCAATATTCTATACATTCTATCTCACTTTTTCAAGAAATAGATTATTAGAAAAGTCATACCTGTTTAATATGATATCGATAAATAATGAAAAAATAGACTTATGTGAATCTTTGTTTATAAAAAAGATGATACAAATCAATGCATTATATATAGGAAATGTGACAAATTCATTCGAAAACTATTGATATACATATACATTTGCGAGAATGTAAGATTCGTAACTACATTCCCCGAAAGAATAAAGATCCGTTTTTTTCTGAAAGATATGCAAGAATTGTTTTATGAACGAAAATTATTTTATGCACGTTCTTATCATTTGTGTTTTTACAATAGTATGCTTTATATTGCAACTTCATATGATAGTATACTAATTTAAACATATGCTTGCAGCAGAAGCATTTTACATGCAAAGTCACAAATTTATATTGTAAAAATTTAAGATAAATCTCACACTGGCCAGTTTTATGCGTGTCAGCGTATCAAATAAATAAATTGTTACGAGCTGCTATCACTTGGCACTTGTGTAACACAATTATCTTTGATAAGATTGACAATTTTGCAAAACTAATTACGTAATGAATGAACGGTGAAAACCATATCCTTGTATAAATAGATACATATTATTAATTAAATGGAACAGCTTATATTCACATTCGCAGAATAACTTATACATCGGCAACGCATAAGAGAATTCCCGCTTCGATCTTAAATGCATCTGACGAAAATAATCTACAGAAAAATTGCCTAAATCGACGATTATCGTCGATCAACAACAGAGAATCATACTTTTAAATAAATTATTTCTTATAGTTCATGATGCGTTTCTTTCTGAACTTCCTCTTTAGTTAATGGTTTCTCGCTTTCTGGTAGCTGTAACGGATCCTGTGTGGTATCCGTTGTTTCTGATATTGGTTCTTGTTGCTGGTCTTCTATATTGTCGGACGGTTGTTCTTCCGCAGATTTATCATTTTTAGTATTAGAATCGGTTGAAGATTCATTATTTTCTTCTATCGTGCGCTCGGCCTTACTATCTGTTGTTTGATTTGCTGTAGTTTCTTGTTTCGGTTTCCAAATTTTTACCTTGTTTAGAAGGTATTTAATTTCTCTATCGAGTAGATCCATTTTATTCACGATTTGGCGGATCTTGTATTTTACTGGTATATTTAGCGGCGCATCCGCGAAATATTTTGAAACCATATCATAATAATCCTAAAATATCATTTTTTTTATTACATTAATATTATACTTATAATAATAGCATGTTTCTATTTAAAAAATCGCTTTAGATATTAAAAAATAAATCATTACCTGTGTCTCATTGATTGCTTTTTCTAACGTCTCGATTTCAACAGACGTAATGACTTCACTCGTTAGACTCAAATTGCGCATATTCTCTAGAAACAATCTACTGCCTTTGAGTAGCGAAACCATTCCGTTTAAGACCTCCGGCCGATCTCGATACTCGGAGACCCTTTCATAAACGTCGTTGGTTAACTTTTGGAGTTCCATCAACTTCTCTTCGTACACTTCCGCCGTCGCGGTGAATCCGTCCTCGTACAACCACTCAGAGATCTCGGTGCACGCTTTTCGAATCTCCTCGATCTCCTTATCGGTAGCCGCGTCCGAAAATTCCTTGGAATCAAACTTCTGCTGCGCGTCGATTACGTATGACTCGAGGTTGTTCAACGCAGTCTCACGACGTGCTTTCTCTGAATCGTGCACGTCCAAACGATGTATCCTAAAAAAGAAAAATAAATAAAATGTTAGTAAAATAATAGAAATTATATTTATCATAATTATGCAGATTATATTTTCTTGTTAAGAGAAAAGAGAAAATGGCAATAAAAAGTTAAAGTTATAGTAACAGTTTTATTTAATAAATTTAAATTAGCAGAATATTAAAGATGAAAATAATTTCTTAATTACTTCACATTGCAAATAAATATATAATATTTATGCTCACTTGTCTCGAGTTTCTGTGAGTTTTTCATCGGACAAAATTTGTGATCCTAATTTGACCTCTTTCGAACTGATAGGTTCTTTAATTTGAACGATCGTAGCCTTCTTCTCTTTGTCCGCCTTCTCGGTTTTATTTGCAGTCTTCTCTTCGTTCACTTTTGTTTCACTTTTCTTTTTCTCCTTCTCGTCTGTCTCTTTTGTCGATTCCGAAAATTCTGGTTCTTCATGCACTGGTTTTATATCCTCCTTTGGCGGTTCCTCTGTCTTTTCCACCGTTTCTTTTTCTAAAGAAGATCCTGAAAGATTAAGACTTCATTTAATGTGTGTATATTTGCATAATTTACAATCAGAGTCTAGAGTTTTATATCGTTAACAACTAATTGTGTAAACTTAAGCACAATTGTCTTCAAAATTTCACCTTATATAACGAAATAATTGACACAAATATTCTATGAATATAAAATATTACCGTTAATACAACAGGAATCATTCTATTAACATAAATTATTCTATTAATGTATAAATTTTTTTTAGAATTTATATTGCTACAAAAGTTTAATTGTTAACGATAATAAAATCTAAGCCCTGCTCAGTGATAATACTATCTTTTTTTTAAAGCATCTACTTATTCCTTGATACAAAAATGCTTGCAAAAAATGATTTCAAAACGTAACATGAAATAACTTTTTAATTTTTATAAAGTTATAAAAATAACACAAGTTTTTCCTTGAGAAATAAAACAGTTCTTCAATATATACTAACAGAATATAAAGAAGAACTAGTATAGTGCAAATATCAATCAAAATTGTGATTCGTAACATGCAACAAAAACAAATGGTATCATTTTTTGCATTGCCTTCGGCACAAACCTGCAAAGAATTTACTAATAGTTGAGCCAAGTATTGAGAAAGTACCCTCTTCTTCATCAACAGTACTCGATTTTTCGGAAACTAATTCTACAGTCAATAAATTCAATACGCCGCTATCGTCTATATTAAAGTGCACTTTGATTCCTTTACTCTCGGCGCCTTCGTTGGCATGCTTTTCTAAAGCTTCGGCTACACCACTCAGCGATATAGTAGATAAATGTAAATTACCAATAGAACTGTAAAAAATTAAATCTCTATAGTTTTAGAAGTATGAACATTTTGATATTTAAAATAGCATTAATCTATTTTCTGTGTTAACTCGTTCCTAGTACTACAAATAAATAATAATAGCTATAGATACTTACATTACCTCACTAGCAGGCAAATAATCTAACTCAGCATAATTTACATGAAAATCGAAATTATTCGTGTGTTTATTAAATGTAATAATCTTTTTTTGTGGAAAAGGATTCATTCTGCCAAATAATGTCTTCTTCACCTATACAAAAATA
>NW_017306059.1:3234347-3238840 GCF_001594115.1 Trachymyrmex septentrionalis | reverse complement strand
TATATATATATATATATATATATATATATATATATATATATATACAAAGAATTAAAATATATCAAAGAAAGTTAAACATCATATAATAATCTTTTACCTGTCTAACTTTATTATCAACAGTTCTATCAAATGTGATTTGAATAGGAAACAATAAAGCATCTTTCGTGACAAACTTCTTGACCTTGAAACCCTGACTAAGATCAGCTGCTTTATACGCAGCTCCTAAAGCAGCTGCTTCATCCGTATTTACATTTTTCGATAGTTCTGTGTTTACATATTGAGACAATGTCTCTTGTACCTTTGGCATACGAGTACCTGCTCCCACCAATACAACATGCGATATGATATCCATTGTTAAACCTAAAATAATTTCACATAAATACATTTAGTGTTTAAGTACATATTTGCAAGAAACATGATAGTCTTCTTTCAAAAGATAAGTCACCTGAAGTTTCCAATGCAACCTTCACAGGATTCGCTACACGTTCAAATAAATCAGCGCATATCTCTTCCAGCTTCTCTCTCGAGACTTGCAACTTGAAGTCAATATCGTCTATTAAACTTTCTATCTGGGCAAAGTGATCTGCGTTGGCACTAAGTACAGTTTTGACGCGTCCAGCTTCCTTAAAAAGCTTTGCCATCGCTCTCGGATTCTTGAATACAGAGTTTGGCGTTTTTTTAAGAGCGTCAAACTCTTGTGCTAAATAATGCTGTAATCTGATTTGCATTTCTAATCCCCCAAGCGTGCGATCATATCCCACACCCAATACAGTAACATGAGGGTTAGTCTCGACGAAACCTCTCTCTTTCGTTTTTACGTTTTGGTAGCTGACTACTGTCGCAGTAGTGCTGCTAGCTCCCATGTCATAAAACATAATGTAATGAGCAGAATCGTTTATTTCAGTTCTACCGAATACGCCATAATTTAAAGCTACTGCCATGTAATCATTTATGAGCTGTAACACTTTCAAACCGGCGAGTTCCGCCGCTTGAATCAGTGCCTTCCTTTCAGCCTGATTGAAGAATCCCGGCACGGTGATAACGGCTTCATTGATCTTCTGATGAGCGGAAGCTTCTGCGATCTCTTTGCCTTTGTGTAATATCTGTGCGAGTAGTTCTTCCGGAGTGTACGTCGTGTTTTCATTTAATCTAAATGCTACAGTTTTCCTCTCGTCATCGGCAATGATGTTGTAGTAAGGAAATCTTTCTCGGTAGAGTTGTACTAGCGGATTGTCTATAGGTTTTCCTAGAAGGTCTAGAATATAGAAGAAGGTGTTCTGAGGAAATCTCACTCCGATTACTTGAGCATCCTCGCCGAACGATCTCTCTCCATCCCTGAACGCAATCGTGACCGGTGTTTTTCTCTTTGACTCCTTGTTTAAAGCTATTTCCATAGGAACACCAGGCTGCGGATCAAAGAATAACAAAGATATTTCATAAGAAACATGTTCAATTTTCTTAATATAAAGATATAACAGTTATATTTGATCAATAAAGCTTTGGCTGTGTTCAGCAGAGAAGTAAGCTTTATAACTATTGTAAAATTCTTTGATATAATTGGTTTATACATTTGGCTGTGTTTGCTTTGGCGTTCACAATGCTTTAAGCATTGTTTCATCCTTGTTGTTTAGTAAATATTAAATAAGAACAATTGATGCTCGCAAGTGCTGTAAGCAGCAAAGCGAACCCAGCCTTGGAGGATTAAGGGCAAGTCACATTAAAGAGTTGTACGATAGTTGCAAAGCTGCTTTCTCTGCTGAACGCCTTTCTAATACAAAAATCACCAGTCCGTTGGATTCGTTACAAACAGATGTCACGTACCGAGACGATAGCGACCTTCATCCATTCACTACCAAGGTCGATGCTCATAACGGCAAGTTCTTCGCTGATGCCGACGAAGGTGGTGATTATGAGTAGGGCTAATGAAGCCATCGACATGCCTCTCTGTGAGAATCCCATCTGGAAATCAAGACAGATGTGAAGTAAGATCGCGACAAGGAAATCCATATGATAACTCAAGAATGTTAACGTGCATGCTCACGCGGATCAAGGCGCGAGACCTACGTACTGTCATGCTCTGTCTAGCTGTCAAACTTGGTTATGAATACCGGCGACGTGAGGCACGTCGATCGGGAAAGCGGTCGGATTAACGCGCGCTCACCTTGAGCTCAGGTCTTTCGACGACACACGATGTACTCAGAGGAAACGGCTCTCAGCTGTACACCATTCAGAACATACGTTCGCGCATCGCAGACCCTTTTAAATCAACAAAAAACTGAGCGTGACACCCTTACCGCGACCACTCTCCGTGGAATTCTGTGCCGCTGAGCACCATGTGTTGGTGTGGCATGTCGCGATTGGTCAAACATGGCACAAACATCGCTCCGCCGTTGGTCCGCGTTGGCAAATTCGAGCCAATTGTATCACGCAATTCGCGCAGATGACACCAATTTTCCTGGGGGTATCAGTAGGAAAAATAAGGATGTGAGCTTTAAAGGCTAATTTACAATGTGCTCTTTGTTTTCTGTTTCTTGCTTTTTTTTTCCTTTGTGGCAGTTTTATTGATAATCTTGTGTTTCTTATCTCTTTCGGAGTTTATTAAATTTTATTTCAGGTGATAGAAAAGAAATAACAGAGAGCTCATCGTAGATTAACTTTAAGGCCATCCAGTAATAAATCAGAAGTTAGAAATTGACCAATCACAATCAAATGTAAGAAAAATAATCGACGATTGGTCAATTACTGACTTTTAATTTATTATTAATAAGAGAGATAATAATAGATTAATCAATTTCTCTGTGTGTCATTTTGATTAAATTTTAATTAACGCTTAATGGCTGAATTATTTAAATATGCATGAATTCTAACAAGATTGGGTAAGGTAAAAATTTTCTTTATACTTTTTTATTTCTAATCTAATGGTGAATTCAGTCATTCGTATTCGTGGATTACTGCAAATCGTATACAATAAAGACTACTTCATATAAATATAATATCTAAATGCAGTAGCATAATATAATCAATTTTGACAATGAAATAATATCTACATATTCAATAACATTCTATTAAATAATGTAACAATATTATTATTAGATATTTAAATGTTTAAAATATTTATATATACTTATATACATTTAATTTTGTTAATTTCATGTATAACAATCTTTAGTATGTACTAATTTAATGTAACGCAAGTGATCGAATTCGTTTATCCATATTAACAAAATACTGCAATTATTACTTGACAATTAAAATTTAATTAAAATTCCATCTTGTACGCATTTTTGTATGGCTCTACAAATTTATGTGTGAATAGATTTCAAGATTTATTCAATTAACTAATTTGTAAAAAAAACATATACAAGCAAAAAGAATTAATCGCATTGAAGGAAAGTACTTACTTTGATGAAATTAAATTTTGTTCACTAAATCAATGTTCAAAAAATTTTTCTTGAACATAGTTCATTTATTTATCTACAATATATCAGACATTTGTGATTATCTTTCTTGTAAAAGTATCAAATAGAAGATACCAACGAAACAATGAGAAAGATGTATAAATATGGGATCTGATAATGCACAGATCGAAAAGTTATCGATATAATTTAAAATTATTAGCCTAGCGTAAATAGTGTATAATTCTATCACACAAAAGTCGATAATCTAGTTTCCTTACATTTACAGTAAATTACACACACACACATATATATATATATATATACATATATATATATACGTATATATATATATATGTAAGCATATTTGTAACTTGTAATTGCTATCTATTTTCACGGTTCTGATATAAATAAAAATTGTCACGTGTATAAGGAAATGTTTACAATAAGAGTAATTTGTTGTAATCGAATTAATTTAATTCACGAATTATTTTAATTTCACGCTCGAATGTTGATGTTGTGAGTTTCTCCAACTGAGCTTCACTTGGTGCCGGTTTGATTGTGCGGCAATAAAAATATTTTACACCAACAATACGCACATCTATTAACCCCATTGATCCTCAGATCGACCGAATTTATATGTGAGCGAGCCCAGGAAAATGAAAATATTCTGCAAGAACAATCCTACCCCTGGCCAATGATGTGGTGCGCCTATAAAAAGATATTAAATATGACAAATAAAGAAAGTAAAAGAAAATAAAATAAAAAAAAATTCTGCAATATGCGAGGTTCTTTGTAGCCAAACTAATGTACACCCATTGTATTTAAAATGAAATATATATATTTAAAGTTTGGTGAAAGTGAAAGTTTTAATGCAATCCAGTGCAATGACAAGAATAGATTTACATATGTATTATACTGTTACAACTACCTGCTGCTACAAAATTGGCAAACAAGATCCAACAAGCTGCTATTACTGCTGCAAATCCCATGACAAACCCAATAAACAGCCAACTTCGAGCACCTCTTGCTCCTAAACAACCGCCATTGTAAGCTTCTCCTCTTATCTGTGCATTTGTTACTGAATTGACCCTAGAA
>NW_017306059.1:3221623-3234247 GCF_001594115.1 Trachymyrmex septentrionalis | reverse complement strand
TATATATATATATATATACACAATATAACAATACGAATTCTATTACTGATACATTTTATCACAATATACTTTGACCAAAAATATTATATACCTATATTTTTTTTTTATCTAGAACTTTTTTATATGTATTGTTAAGGACAATTTACAATAAATGTCATAAATTAATTTTTGAGCTAAAACTTTAAATAATAATTAGTAAGATACTTAATATTTTTGGCTAGAGTTTATATATACTATTGATAATTCTAATATTAATATTACTTACATGAAGAGTGATATAGTACCAAATACTCCACAAACATGGTACGCATTTGACATTTCATCAGGATATTTTGCGTGCGCGTCTATTATAAACCACCATCCTACGAAAAACTGAAATAGCGTTTCGGTAAGATTTTCAACTGTAATTGATGAAGGAAAATTAATGTGAGAAATGCAAATTGTTGAAAGCATTAAAAATTAATATCTACAATA
Organism: Trachymyrmex septentrionalis; assembly: GCF_001594115.1. Classification (NCBI taxonomy): domain Eukaryota; kingdom Metazoa; phylum Arthropoda; class Insecta; order Hymenoptera; family Formicidae; genus Trachymyrmex; species Trachymyrmex septentrionalis. The sequence goes on along the minus strand of NW_017306059.1, from coordinate 3,233,773 downwards.
TCATACAATACTCCGAGATTCAATAAAGGACTAAAGAAAGATAAAAGAGTATATTAAAAATCATTGTTTATCGGTAAATGTATTTATGAGAGGTATATATGTTTGTTTATTGTGGCAAAAATGTGGGTGTGAAACCCATGAATTTACCAATGTGCCTGCAAGCATTGAAACAAGCGCGTTTCTCTTCTCGCCGCCCTCGAACCAGACGCAGGACGGCACCTGCATATTCTCGAAACAGGACGTCATCCTCGCCGCGACTCTCAAAAACGCAGGGATTCCGTTGATGTCCGCCTTCCGCGGTTGGATAGATAAGCTAACCTTACAAAAGCAGTGACAGATATCAACATACACAACATATACACGTAGTACCGAAAGGCACAGACGGCGCGGCGGTAAATCTAGAGTACTTCTAGTAAAGCGGGGAGCACAGACTCTTGCATAATGCATAACACATGAGGCATAAGAAAATGAACCAATCAAAGTCCTTTATTTCTTGCCGGAAAGGCAAGAAATAAAGGACTCTAATTGGTTGGACTTCTTATGGCTTATGTGTTATGCGTTATGCAAAAGTCTGTGCTCCCCACTTAATGGTCATTCTACAATAAGTCATAAATCAGAAGTTAGAAGTTGGAAATTGACGACTGTGATTGGTCAATTTCCAGCTTCCAACTTCTGATTTATGACTAATGGCTTATTGTAGAATGCGTGTCCAACTTCTAACTTCTGATTTATGACTAATGGCTTGTAGAATGGCCATAAGAGATAAGACCGGAAGAACGCCATTGCCGGATGTCGAGTACTGGAAACAGCACAATTCGTGGTTCACCGTGGTTGACAGTTAATAGTCATGCGTGTCGCATTCCCGTCTTCTACATCATGAAATAGTTGCTCACACCAATTCACACATTCAAAGTTCACCACATCGAAAGTATTTGCAAATGGTGGCGTTTAAAGGGACTCAAAATCTGACCAATCAGAGATCAGTGTCCCTTATGACTTGACTCTTACTAGAGGGACTCTAGAAGATCGCAACAGCAGTGCTATAAAAATCAATGTATATTTCCATTAGCAGTCAATAAGAAGATATAGATAAATTACATGGGTACGTTCAGCGGACTCAACAGTTGAGTGAGCGCTACTATTGGCGGATTCTTCTAGATTTAAAGATCTGATTGGATGATCTAGAAAAATACACCAATAACAGCGAGTATTTACTCAATTGTTATGTGAGCGCCAAATGGTACACACTTGTATTCGGTTCGTTATCAAAAAGTTTCTTCCATCAATGGACAACCACGTGGGTTCAGTTTGACGTTTCGGAGTTTCGAGTGAGTGCTCGTTTCCTCTTTAACTTCTACTATTTATTTCTGAATCGATGACATATTTTATGATCCATTGATGTGCAATTTCAATGACATTTTTTTTCTGATAATTTTAGATATGGCAGTCGATCTAGGATTTGTAGAGAAATGCGAGAACTGGCAACTTGAGAGCAGATTCTTTCCCAGTAAAGCAGGCGGCAAGCCGGCCTGGCTCGATCTGAAAAATATTCCCAGCAAAGGCGACTTGGAATGCGAGTACTGCGGTGATCCCTGCGTGTTTCTCTGTCAAATCTATGCACCGTACGAGGAAGACTCCAATGCATTTCACAGAACTGTCTATATTTTCGTGTGCAAGAACGCAGATTGTTGTAGGCCGAATCAAAATGGGAACTTAAAGGCCTTCCGATCACAGCTAAGTAGAATAAATGATTTTTATCCGGCTGAACCACCTGTGGAACAGAAGGACTGGGGAACGGATATCGGTATTATTGTAATACAAGAGCTATTTTTCTCAAGGTTGGGTAGTGCTAAGTTAAAAAGTTAAAAAGTTAATTAATTTTAACTTAACTTAGTTACATTTTAGACTCTTTAACTTTTTAACTTAATTTAGTTACATTTTATTAACTTTTAATTTGATTTTTTTTTTAAGTTAATCTTTAGATAGCAATGCGAGAGGCTAATGAGTATATAATTTAGTAATTTTATATTGTATAATTGTTACTTGTGAACAAAAATAACCAGATTAAATAAATAAGCTGTAAGAAAGAAAAAATATGAAAAATTATGTAAAATAGTCAAAAATTTTTTTTCTTTGGTTGTTTGAACCAAATTTAACTTTTAACTTTTTAATTATTTTTTTTATTAACTTAACTTTTAATTCAATTAATTTTATTATGGATTAACTTGTATTTTAATTAAGTTAAATTTTCAAGGCTATTAACTTTAACTTAATTTAGATAAAAAAAAAGTTAATTTACCCAACCCTGATTTTTCTGTAGTAACTAATAAAACTATGATTTTAATAAAAATATACAAGTTATGATTTGTTATTTTTGCAGACGTATCTCAATGGGCAAAAACATGCCGCATATGTGGAATTTTAGCGCCTAATCACTGTGGCAAATGTAAAGTGGTCAATTATTGTTCCCGTCTTCATCAAGTATACGATTGGAAGAATGGACATAAAGATGTATGTGGTACTGAAGCAAAAAATGACAATAGTTTTCTGTTTCCTGAATACGAAATTGTAATGGAAAGCGACAGCACTGCAATGGAAAATGTCAAAAAGAATGACTCCAATAGCGAAGAGAAGGAAATCGAAAAATACAATTCAATAATACAGGATGGCAAAGCTGGAATTTTTCAGAATGAAGATGTTAACGATGATTTATCACAAATGGCTAACGATGAAAAGGATGAAACATTTGCAAAGTTTCGTCTAAAAATAGATAATTATCCAGATCAGATTTTGAGGTACGTCGCTTTAAAAATTAAATTTATAGTTACAGCCTAATTGATATTTATTTGACAGATATGATAGAGGAGGAAAAGTTTTATATATTTCATCACACAGTCAGATAACGGATGTACCAAAATGTCCAGAATGCAATGGCGATAGACAGTTTGAATTTCAAGTATGTTCATTCATATATAAATGGAGTCAGGATTGTGTGTTTACTATAAAATATAATCTCTCTCTCTCTCTCTCTCTCTCTCTCTCTCTCTCTCTCTCATTGTGTGTGTGTGTGTGTGTGTGTGTGCGCGCGCGCGCGTGTGTGCGTGTGTGTATGAATTATATAAACTGATCAATATTCATAGTCTGTTCTTATCTTAAGACTGTCTTAAGATGCTAATATATCTCTGTGATTGGCTTATGACATCTCAAGATTGTACTTAAACAAGTTATCTTAAATAAGAACTGATTAAACTTAAAACGTAAATACTCCATGTAATCTTGTTTTGAAATATACTGCACAATCTTGAATGAAGTTGAAAGTATTATGTTAAATTTTATAATATAAAATCAAATAAGTTTTGCATATATTTAAAATTAATAAAATTTTTTATTTAACAAAATGTCATATTTCTATCTAAATTAAAAATATGATTTACAGATAATGCCGCAACTATTAAATTTTCTCGACTTAAAAGATGTTATCAAGAGTCTTGATTGGGGAATATTGGCCGTTTTCACATGTAAACAATCTTGCATATCTAAGAATAAATATATAAAAGAATATATATGGAAGCAAGACATTGTACAGGAAGAAAATGAATCGAGAATAAATCAAAGTATGTGACTTCACTAAGCTTTATTTGCTTTATTTGATATACATTAGAAGTCTTTCGCCTCTTCCTCTTACATCTTATTTCGTTATAAAAAAGTAGAGTCTATTTAAAAAAATTAGAATATTTCTTTATGTATTTATTAATCAATGTTTTTTTGTCTTATTTTGTAATGTTATAGTTTATCCAGTAAAAAAGACTTTTTAATGACGTATATCTATATATGTCATTTTATTTTGTTTAACTGTTGTCTGATGAATGATAAAGATATAGAATAAATAACGCTAATAGCGTATTCCTGAACGCATCTATAATATTACAAAATATGAAATACAACAATACACATAGTTTACAAATATAACAACATACGCAGTTTATATATCTTCTTTTGTACATAAAAATATGTTATAAAAATAGAACTTTGATGAGGTAATTGTTTTCTAAAAGTACCATTTACTTTAAGAATCACATTATATAGTATAACGATAATGTAACGATAGAAAAACTAGCAGATTATTTTTGGTTTTTTTTTGTGTAATACCTATATTATGATACAACTATTAAAATTATAATAAGTCATAAAGTAAAATCAAATATAGCAATCGTGATATATTTTCCTTTCATTTAGTAGGGAAAATGGAAAAAAAAGATTATATCAATAAAAATTTGTAGGCTACAATTAGCCTAACATTCCATCTACATTAATATTAAAATCAAATGTTGCATTAATATTAAATGCAAAAGAAATACATAAACGCATATTACATATAAAAAATAAAAATAAAATAATATAAAGTACATGCGCGAACACAATTGATTCCCTTCACTTTAAAACTACGAAATGAATAATTAAAATCGCTTCTTAAAAAATGTTGTTTTATAACAATATTTATCTTTTAAAAATATTATAATGCATATTGCAAGCATTATAAATGAGATATTAGATACAATCTTATTATACACATAAGATTATTAGATTCATTAGCAATGTTTCACTATAAACATTATAGTCGAGAGAAATAAAAATAATTGACTTATACAAAATTACTCTTAAAAATATATCTTAAAAAAGATAATTTTATCTAATAAAATATCTTTTCTTTTATGATTTAGCAATAATGCTATGTAATACTGATGAACTTTCATTGCAATAGTGTTTAAAACGTTTAAGCGTTAAAATTGACACAGCCTTTGTTAAATTATGTGAGAGATCATAAGGATCTTGCACACACATAGGTGAATCAATACGAAAATATTCTGTTTTATCACCTTGTAATTGTGCAACGTAAAGTGCCATAGAATCAGGTAAAATCGATACTTCAGCAAAAGCTTTCTTTTGGCACGTCTCGCCTAATAATGGACATACGACAAGACGCATGTAATCGAAACCTCCGTAATATTCGAAAAATCCTAACAACAGTTCATGTATTGGTTGTTGTGGTACGTTGATAAAAATAGTATCACTAACTCCAGTTTCCCAACCTAGAATATAACAAGATATCAATATTATATTATAATTATGCCAATTCTAAGATACGAATGTGTAAAATTATGATTTATTATTATGGCAAAATAAGATTTTTCCCAATTACAGATTCTATAAACTTATAACATGCTACAATACAACATATTAAATTAGAAATCTCTAAAATACTTACCAGAGATGATTTTCGACTGATTATGGCTTTTGATTAAGTCAGCAATACTCGGAATTTTAAATTTGATTTGCAAATAAAAGATGACTAGCCAGACAAGAGCATAATTTGTCATTCCGTCAGGACCACTCAAACCCGCCAGCGAGAGCCATTTTTTCAAAAACAGTGTTAATTTTTGACACGGTGGATATGCGGTATTGAAAGATCTAGATTTATTAGTTATTATAAAATTATTAATTATTATAAAATATATTTCGAGAGAGAGAGAGAGAGAGAGAGAGATACTTCTTAGAAATACAATGTTTTATACCTAATAAGTTTGGAATTTTCCACTGATAAACCTTTCGTAAACGAGATATCGCACTGCAATCCTGTTGATCTGTGCTTTACTTTTATTATAGGAGTTCTGCTCCTGTCCAAAGTTAATTCTATATCCCAATTCTCATGATCGGTACGTAAACAATCTTGAATCTGCTTACTCCTTCTTTTAATCGATTGAGGCTCGGTACATTCGTCACCTAATAGAAAATTTTTGTTTTAAGTTTTATATTATAATTCTTTTTACAAATTTATTTTTTATAAATTTCTTATAAGTTTATTTTATATACAGCAATTCACAAAATTAATTGTTTTGAAAAAGTGTCAAAATTTATTTTAAAAATTATTTTAAATAGATAATAAAAAAAATTTGTTGCATCTATGATCATTTGAAATTTTTTTAAATATTTAATCAATTTCGTAAATATCAGAAACAAATATATTTACCGAAATTAAGATATATGTCGATGTCGCTCTTTGTTAACGCTAAACCAGTGACTCTTGAACCAAACATGAACACTTCCACAGGGAGTTGACGTGTTTCAAAGATGTGCTTTAAAGCATCCGTAAGTTCAATCACTTTTGGATCATTTAATACCTTCTTCGACAATTGAAATAGATCAGCAGAAATTTTGTTAACATTTCTCAACAATTTTTGCACAGTCTGCGGCAGCGGCGTAATTGCGAAGTCATTACTTTTCTTTAGATACCAATGCATTTGTAACTGACAGTGTTGTTCATAATTTATATGGATGTCTTTGATATCACTTGTTTTGTACCATAAAGTTGCACACGTTAAGCAAAAATCAAACTTTGAATTAGTCTTGTTTCTTATCACTTCCCTATGTTTGTTATTAAGATGTTCCATGAATTTTATCTTCATTTTGAATTTTTTGTTGCAATCAACGCAAGCAAAGTATTGGATATTATACCATAAATTTTGGAGAGAGAATTCTTCCAATATTAACTCAATCTGATAACGTAATTGGTTATAATTTTTCTTGTGCAAAGACGTACATATATGATTCTTAAAATATGTGTTAGTTTTTCTATTCTGAAATGTATGTATGTCACAAGCAAAACATTTGGTATATGCAGGTTGTATTTTCACTAGCTGCTTTAACAGTTCCACATGTTCTTCATTCTCATGTAACATGTTAAATTTTATAATGTGTTTTTCAGAATTTATATGTTCGTATATTGCCTGTATATTGCATAATTGCAGATTTTCACATATAAGGCAAAATATTTTGTCAGACAATAAAAAGAAAAACTGCGAATTTGATTTAATTCTCTCTAGTTTTTCATAGTTGCAGACAAACATGATTTCTTCGAAGTCGAGAAAATCTCTAAAATACATTTTATTATGATGATTTATCGTGCTCTTTAACTTTGTAGACAACTGCTGTGATTCATAATCTTGTTTTATTAATGTATTAATTTCCGTAAATACATCGAGAGATATAAAAAAGTCAAAATTATTTTCTTCATTTTGACTCATTCCATTATTTGTGTTATTGGAATTCATTTCAGCTATTAAGTTACGATTGCCGTATTGTCCTGTATTTACTTGTATTTTGTCAATGTTATGTTCCGTCAATTCATTATCAATTGATACATCTTTAGAAATTGGAGATTTTACTCCATGTTCATTTTTATTTATGATAAACTCTCTTGATGTAGACACATTTTGTATAGACATATATGTAAGAAGAATATTTTCAAAATGCTTCAAATGTACGAACTCGTTAAATAAATGATCAATTACACTGTTGATTTTATTCGTTGTATAATTACAGTTAAAACAAACGTAAATAAATGTTTCCTGCATTTTTCTTGCATTTTTATGAAGCGTTGTATAATGGTTTTTAATATACATCAGAGGCTGCTCCTGAATTTGAATAGTCCCGCCATTATTCTCAAAAGAGATCAAACATAAAAATTCAATTGGCTCCAAATAAATTTGTATATTTTCACAACTATCATATTCTCGTTTCTTGATGTCAATTAATGATTTAATATTTTCTTTGTGCTCGTATTTCAAAAAATGAGCTTGTAATGACATTACGCCATGTATTATCTCATTACAGAACGAGCATTTAAACAGTGGATAATAAATAGTGGCGTTAAGATTTCTACTTTCAGGTGACCAATTATAGATAAACTTCATAGAAAACATCATGCCACTTTTGTGTATTGTTATCTCATGATTTATTATATCATCTTTCTCGATCATTTGATTGCATTGATCGCAAGTATACTTTGCTGTTTCTGCATGTTTTGGCCATATAGTTCCATCGAATTTTTTATTATTTAACTGTAGTGATCTCAGAGTTTTTCTTTTCCCTTCTAACTTTATAATGCACAATGTTTGCTGATAAGAGATTTGGATTTTTCTAAATAAAGACACTGCAAACTTATGGCTGTTATGTATCACATGAATGTTTATAGCATTGTCATCAATAAACATATCGCACAAACAACAAAAATTCATATGAATATATGTTTTTAAACATAAGCTTTCACTTTGCAGATCCTCACTAATACTATCTTTATTATAAGACTTTAATAAAATTGTATCTTTCTCTTCTGCTTTAAAACTACTTGGAAGATTCCTAATTAAATCACTTTCATTTTGTACATTAACAGATATAATTTGATTGTTAATTGTATTATTACTTAAATTTAGTTTAGCTGCAGGTTCTTCCAGCACAACATTAGCCTCTTCGTGTTTTTTGTTACACTGGCTCATGTCCTTATGTTTCTTTCCAATTGAATGCTCATAAAAATGATTTACAGAAGGGAAAGAACATTTGCAAGGTATGCAAAAATAATCATGCATTACATCCTGCATTGCTATTTCATGATTTAATAATTCTGTACAATTTTTGTCTGATAATTTGATAGATTTATCAAAAAAATCTGATATTTGTGAACCATTATCTAGATGAAATTCTTGTAAGTGACAAGTCATAGCTATTAAGCTTCGCAATGTAAACTCGCACATATCACAATACCATCGTCCATTGTATGTTTGTATTGTATATATTGTATGTTGCATTAAAAAATGTTTATTCGTTTTTTCTTCCTTCATTAATCCATAAGGCACATTTGTAATAGTTTCACTTGCTGTCTGCATAGAACTATTTGAAGTATCTTTCATTAACATATTCTCACTGATTGACTGTATTATTGCATTTGATTCGTTTTTATGTTCCACTGAATTATCAACATTAACACAAGCTGCTTTTTCAAAAGCATTGCTTTGTTTGTTATTTGTATTGTCATTCGACTTTTGTTGCTCATTTGAAGAATGTTTTAATATAGGTTTAGAATTTACATATTTGCAGTGATTTTCTTCTTTTAAATGTTGAGAAAAATTATGAAAAGAAGATATTGAACTTTGGCAATGTATACAGAAGTAATCTTGCTGCATTCCTCTTATTATAATTCCTTGTTGTACTAATTCCATACAATTTTTTCTTGACAATTTCATTTTATTTAGGAAATCAGATATTTGACTGCTGACAGATGAGTGAGCGTCTTCGTAATGACGTTTTCCTTCCTTGAGGTTTTGTAATGTGATCTTGCATTGATAACAATACAATTGTTTATTGTAATACGTTATATGTTGCTGAAGCAAATGTCTGTATTTCATTTTGACAAGTTTTATGCTATGTCTATTCTCTCAATACAAGAAATATCTGTAATAAAATAATATAGGCATGTACTCTAAGCTAAAATTTATGATAAGAAGATAGATAAGAAGATAGATAACACAATGATATGGTCAACCGCGATAACCTTTTTTTTTTAAGTTAAATCAGTGTAAACATTTTGCGAACAAAGCAGGGAAACAAAGGCAAATATTGATTTTACGGCTGCACTCTACAGAAAAAGTAGTTTTGCAATTATTATAAGATTCTTTAATATGATCAAATTGTACATTTAGATCCGTGAGAAATTAAGGGCAAAAACTAATTACGTTAAAAAATTTACAACAATTGCAAAGCTACTTTTTCTACTAAACGTAGCACTAATTACAAACAAAATTGCATGAATTTAATCTAATTTGGACTCGCAAATTGAATTAAGTTCGCACCACGTTTCTTTGATTTTAAGCGAGGCTTAACATTCTCTCTGTCTCTTTTTGGCTTTAAAACAAGAGTTTTAAGTCTGAGCCTAGGTTAGGTTAAATCCTGTTTAAGCTATTTTTCATACTACTGCAGCATTTCTCGCAACTCATTCATGAGAAAAAACTTTACCGATTTCCAAATTTTAATTTCCAGAAAATATCAACAAACAAAGTTTAATGTACCTGATAATTATTCAGTTTAGTCCACTTCTGCGTCGAATTTAGGCTCCTTTAACACGGTTTTGGTTTTTTCCAGAACTTCCCACTCTTTCTCTTCTTACTTCTTTTTATTCCTTTATTTGGTTTTCCGGCCCAAAGGAAGGGTCATAGTCATCTCTTCTCACTTGCAACAATTTGCAACGTGAATGATAGACTATGAGAAGTGGGGAAAGGTCTTAAAAAATATAAAAAGTTTGTTCGTGTCGCATACTTCGCATGTCTGACATGTTTGACGCTCATTTTCAGCGTCAAAGCAGGTCACATGAGGTGCATCCAGAAGCAATGACCGCTCATGACCGCTTGAATACTCATGATCACTGAATAAAAAAGAGATTAATTAATACTGTAGATAATCCTTAATATCATCTTTCTTACTTATTTAATTTTAAGTCGTTCCATCGCTCAATGAGCGCTACATAACCTTACGGCCTAAACATGGCATTAGAAAAATAATAAACAGTAATAAATAAGTAAGAAAGATGATATTAAAGATTATCTATAGTGGACAAAGTTATTCTATGTTACGAATTATAATAAATAAACATATTAATACATAATAGATTAATGCCTTTTTTACTTAATGAGCACTCAGTGAGTTTTTGCATCTGATTGGCATGTTTCATTAGATCTAAAAATATAGACCAAACAGATACAAGAGCTTACTGAACGCTCAGGGAACGCTCATGCTTCTGGATGCACTTATGATAAAAATTGATGCTTGATATTTGTCAATTTTGATCACATGACCTGTTTTAACGCTGCAGGAATTTATATAGATTTGATTTTATAAAAAAGATTTTTATTTTTTTCTCCATTTGCAATCTGTGTATTTCTTGGCATAAGCGAAATTTAATTCTCAAATTTCTTCAAAATAAAAAGGGGAGCTTTTTTTAAATCAAAATTTTAACGCACATTTGAGTCAGAAAATTATTCGATAGAAAAAAGTAGCACTAAATTTTTCTACATTTTTTGAAAGTCTAGAACAGTAAAAAAGGACGTTAAAAGTATTTGGGCTGGACAAAAAATCCCAGACGGAAGTAATAAAAATATGATTGTAGACGAAGAATTAAAATTACAAAAATTTTTATTTTTATATTTAATTATAAGGATTTTTATTTTAATATATAATAAACTTTGTTATATAATTTGAATAAAAAAATTATATTGTAAACTTGTTATAACTTTTTTCAAACGAATTGCATAATATTTTCATCATCGGTAATATGACAGAGATCGGTCTGAGAGGAGTAGTTATAATATAATAAGTATAAGAAGTGAATGAAAGGTGTCACTACTACCGAATTTGGAATAGTTTTATCGGTAATACAGACGGTTCCAGCATCCCTTTAATTGACGGAAGTGCAGAGGGCTTATGATTGGACATGGTTCGACACTTTGACAGTGTTTGATGTCAATTGATGTTTGTTTGACAAGGTGCAGCAAGAATTTTATCGTCTCGTCTGTCGTTCAGCTGCATCGATATGCTGGCATCTCTACGCCGAGCTTGCGGGCTCTTCGTGAGTAGTTATTTTCTGGGAATTCATCGTTGTACTCACTGCAGTTTATTTCTTCACATTAACACCTAACCTTAAATACCTTACATAATCTTCAATTATATCGACTTTGTAAAACACTTCTTGAATGTAAATTAATTACTTGTCTTTTTTTTTACTAAAAGATCATGATTTATTTAATGTAAAATATGCATGTTTTATTTAGTAACATAACCTTATTTATTTATCTTGTATTCTCAACCTTTTACTTCTATTAATTTTATATAAATTTATGGGAGTCAAAATGAATACAAAAGCATTAAAGATAAAAACGTTGGCACGTTTAAAAGCACGATTTCTTTATCTTGTAAAGTTCAATAATCTGTCACTTGACCTACTGCTTGATTTGTTACTTGACTCATATTTAACATTAATTCTGTCTTCGACAGGCTCCAAGAAATATTAGAGGAGTGCAAACAACAGCAAATCGCACGTCGGATCAGCTGTTTGTTGTAAGTATAATTATACAGGAAATAAGAAAATGTTAGAAGATAATTCTTTATTGAAAAATTAAGATTTTTGTATAAATATATACTTTTATATTCTCCCTGAGGAATTATACTTCAAAGAGAGAGGTAAAAATTAAATTTTTATTATTTTTTTTTAATTTTGGACAAGTTTAAAAAATTAAATTTTGCGAACATTTCCCATTAGTAAAAAGA
>NW_017306059.1:3220271-3221523 GCF_001594115.1 Trachymyrmex septentrionalis | reverse complement strand
ATTTATATTAATATTAAAATTATATTATTAATATTAAAAAAAAATAAAAACTTAATTTTTACCTCCCTCTTTGAAGGAATGTAACTTATCAAAAAAAGATAAGAGTGTAAGAAAATTAATTTTTGACAAAGAATCATATTCTAACATTTTTTGTACCTATTTAGAAACATCTTAATACATAATAATGACAATCAATTTTAATCGGGATATTATATAATATTTCAATTTTAGCATAGAGACAGTGAGCAAGACAATCCTAATATACCGTTCGAGTTCAATGAGGCAAATAAGAAGCGGATCGACGCACTTCTTGCGATCTATCCTGAAGGCCACAAGCGCGGTGCCATGATACCTCTGTTGGACTTGGCGCAACGGCAACACGGCTGGCTACCCATCTCTGCCATGCATAAAGTCGCTGAGATATTGGACGTGCCGCGTATGAGAGTGTATGAAGTAGCCACGTTCTACACGATGTTCAATCGTAAGCCCATGGGGAAATATCACGTACAGATTTGCACTTGCACTCCGTGCTGGCTGAGAGACTCTGATTCGATAGTTAACGCCGTGACGAAGGCTACGAATTGCGAGCTTGGTGGCACCTCCACAGATAAGTTGTTCACCGTTTCCGAAGTGGAATGTCTTGGCGCTTGCGCTAATGCCCCGATGTTCCAAGTAAACGATGATTATTATGTACGTAAATTTGTTATTATTTAATTTTATTTGATATTTATCATTCAAAGAACAATCATTTTAAGCGAAAATGATGCTATGCTTATCTGTGTTTCTATATTTTTTTCAGGAGGATTTGACTCCAGAGACTGCGACAACTATAATAAATGCTTTCAAGAAGGGTGAAAGGCCACCACCAGGCCCACAGAATTCTTCAAGATTTGCGGCTGACCCTGCTGGTGGACTTACATCGTTAACGACTCCGCCACCGGGTCCTGGATTTGGAATTAGATCGGATTTGTAAAATATTATGTTTTTGATAAGGTTATAGTGTACACTAATAAATGTATAAAATAATTATTAATAAATAGATTATAGAATTATTAAAGTAATAAATTTATGTACTTAAATCATGCACATATATACATTTATAATTTTACATTTAGTCTATCTATAAAATAATTTTATATATTTTAAATATAAATCCGAATTTATTTTTTTCCCGATTTAAAAGTAGCTAATTTTTATTTAAAAAGATAGAGCTTTGAATTAAATGATTACAAAATGTAAATCTAAGGTATTG
>NW_017306059.1:3206659-3220171 GCF_001594115.1 Trachymyrmex septentrionalis | reverse complement strand
ATTAAGTAATTAAAATTATTATATATAATAATAGCATATTTATAAAATTATTTGAGAATATTTTTTTTTTAATATTCATATGTCATAACTTTGTGTATAATTTAAAAAATTTTATTGTAAATTCCTTTTCATCATCTACATAGAACGCGTAAATGCGCAAACCATGAATACCATGATTAATTTGCCAACACACGCATAGACATAGGAAGGAAGACGTAGGTCTTTTTACTTAAAGTTCTTGCACGCGTAGGTTCATTTTTCTTCCTTTTCTTTCCATGTTGGAAAAAAAAGAGAAAAAAGATGAACCTGTGCAAATTCTGCTAGAAAAAACAAGTCTAAGGTTGGACACATGGTGGTGGTGGGTGCGCATATTTCGAGTGATTTCGAGTTCATAATTACTAGCACAATTTTGTGGTATTAATATTCATGACGCTAAACATATGTGCAGACAAGATAAACTATGGATGAACCTGTTGCAACGACTGAAAAATCGAAGAAGATAGAAGCTATAAACAGAGAAACGATCCATCATATCTGTTCTGGTCAGGTAAGGTTAAGAAAATTAATATGTAAAAGGAACATAAGTAAATGTAAGCATAAAAACATACAATATGATACAATTTCTTCTTATTATTATTATACAATTTATTATTTATACAACTTATTTATATTTTTATTATTGTGCAATTTCCTTAATTATATATTTATTATTCAATTGTAGTTGTAAAGCAATACTGTCCAAGATTTGTAACTCTAGGGTTTAATTTGATGTATATTAATATTCATATTTATTATCTTTCTTCTTGTATCTACCTTTATTAAGAAAAAGAAAAGCAGCAGTCATGAACATTAATAAATCTTGGATAGCATTGTTGTAAAGTAATGTCTCTTATAAGAAAAGAAATACTATATACTATATACTATATACAAATATTTTATTAGGTGGTGCTTGATCTTGCGATTGCAATTAAAGAGTTAGTGGAAAACAGTTTGGACAGTAGTGCTACAGTGATTGATGTTAAACTTACTGATTATGGTAAAACTTGCATTAGTGTCAATGACAATGGCAGTGGCGTTTTGGAACAAGACTTTGAAGGCTTAGGTAGACCTATAATTATCAATAGTTGAAATAATACATTTACTTCATCTTAACAGAAATTAGTTTAGTTTAGAATTTAATTAAAAATTAGTCTTCTATTAAAGGAATTAAAGATATAAAAAAAAAAATTATAAATATAAGTAACAGCGTTGCAATTGGTGCATAAATTAAATTCTACAGAATTATAGTAGTAATATATTATAGTATTAATTATAAGTAAAAATATAAATCATTTAATAATGTTTAAATTCTTCTTCAAGTTATTCTCAGGTTACAGTTGGGGTGATTTGATTTAAGGTGTTATTAACATTCAATTATAGTGATGTTATTTATATTTGCTATTTTTCCTCTTAATATTTTAATATTATGAATCATATATAACTTATGTGTGTAGATTGAAGATAATTTTTAATACAGTAATCTTTTTTTTTCTTTCATCAGGCTTAAAACATCACACCTCAAAGCTTCGAGAATTCACAGACTTGATTGAAGTAAATACATTTGGCTTCCGTGGCGAAGCATTGAGCTCATTGTGTGCCTTGTCCGAATTGAGCATCGTCACCAGACATGCATCGAATGAACATGGTTTTAAATTAGAATTCGACCGGAACGGTGTGCTCACAAAGAAGGAACCATGTGCCAGAGAAAAAGGTACCACGATACACGTGAAGAATATATTCAAAAATCTACCTGTGAGAGCGAAGGAATTTCAGAAGAATCTGAAGAAAGAATATGCACGCGCTATTCAAGTCTTGTACAGTTACTGCTTAGTATCCACCAGTGTTAAGATTACATGTTCCAATTTGATATCAGGCAAATTGCCCAAACTTATCGTGGCCACTAGGAACACCGACGATGTACTGAGCAATGTCAATTCTGTGTTTGGCAAGAAGTCTCTGGACGGAATCGTTAAACTCGAATTACAACCTCCGGATGAAACAATATTGCAAGAATACAATTTGCCCAATGACATTACAGTAGATTTCGATTGGGAGTGTTACGTGAGCACTTGCAGCCACGCAATCGGACGTTCCTCACCCGATCGACAATTTTTTTATGTGAACGGTCGACCGTGTGATCTCGCGAAGGTCAGTAAACTGATCAATAGTGTGTATCATAAATATAACAATAAACAGTATCCGTTTGTCTTTTTTAATTTAAAATTAGACCGGCAATGCGCCGACGTTAATGTTACTCCTGATAAGAGGACAATATTTGTTACGCAAGAACGCCTTATATTAGCGATACTGAAATTCAGTTTAACAGTAAAATGGGACAAACTGCAAGGGAATTTTACAGTTAAGGCTTTAACAGAGTTAAATTTTGGCTTGAAAAGGACAATCTCGTCTAGTCACACGCAACCGCCAGCTAAAAGATTACAAGTATCACCTTCGGTATCACATATTGTGAAAGAAAGTGATATTCAAAGTAATATCAAATCAATGAAAAAGCCTGTAGATACAGAAATGGTGATAAGTATAATAACGATAAAAGAAAAATTAAACGAAAAAGTAAATATTGCTAGAATGCCTGCCAGTACATCTAAAAGAATAAAATATAGAGTACAAATGGAAGCTAATCAAGGCGAAGCTGAAAAAGAATTGCAAAAAGAATTGACAAAAGATTCATTTGGCAAGGTTAGTAATTTATATAATTTTTATTAGATAATTTTTTATTATATATATCGCTTATTTGTTTTAATAATATAACTCAAAAATTATCATTTTAGAATTGTACTTAAAAAAAATGAAAAAAAGAAAGTATATATTTTTAAAATATATGTATATATACTTTTATTCCCCTACAATCAATTATTACATCAAAAAATTAATATTACAAAATTGTAATGATTCAAATTTATTTTCTAAAAAAAACTTTGCTCTTTGAGTTGTGTCGTTATTGTAGCAAATATGAGCGCGATATGTAATATATTTCATTATTAAATACAATTATTAAATATAATTTATTGTGTAAAGTATTAATATTGAAATTTTATACATTTATGTTTTGAACTTAGAAATCTTTTATAGATGGAGATAATAGGTCAGTTTAATCTTGGTTTCATAATAGCTCGCTTGGAGGATGATTTATTTATTATCGACCAACATGCCACTGATGAAAAATTTCGATTCGAGAAACTCAGTAATGAAACGAAGCTGAAAACCCAGAAGCTTATTGTACCAAAATCACTAAATTTCTCCGCATTGAATGAAACGATACTTATAGAACATCAGCAAATGTTCGAAAATAATGGATTTACTTTTAATATCAATGAGCAAGGCATGTATTCAATTCTCATAATTTTTATTGTCACTATTAGTTCTATTGATTTTTTTATAAGTCGTTTTTTAAAAAAATATTAGCAAAATGTAAAAAAGCGATGGAATATTAAGCTTTACAATTTTTTACATCATGCAACTTTTTTTTACAACTTTTAGCTGAACCTAGCAAAAAAATAGAATTAATAGGAATGCCTGTTAGTGGTTATTGGCAGTTTGGTCAAGAGGACATTGAGGAATTAGTATTCCTCATTAGAGAAGCAGGCAATGAAAACATGGATAAGCATATATATCGTCCGAGTCGTGTCAAGCAAATGTTAGCGTCCAGAGCGTGTCGCAGCGCAGTCATGATTGGTACAGCGTTAAACTTCAGCGAGATGCAGAGACTAATAACGCAAATGGCACAAATGCAGAACCCGTGGAGTTGTCCACATGGGAGGCCTACTATAAGACACCTGTTGTCCTTATTACTAATAAACAAATAATCCGTAATGTTTTAACGAACGTATTTCGTGAAAACATTACGGATTGTATTTAGAATAATACAAGCAAATAATTCATTATAGTCCATCTTTAAAATATTGATTATCAAAATTAAAAAATTACATAAATAGGAATAAAAATTAATTTAAGAAACAAAGATCTTGTAGATATATTTTACATAATATATTGTTTTTCACAGACTTTTAAAAATATATTCTTTTATATATTATCCTAGAGAGTGTGATATATTATATACTAATTGTACGGAATATATTGAATCCTGAATGTGCGGTCGATATTATAGTTCCTGGACATTGCGGGTGCCAATGCAATTCTTTGATATCTGACTGACCCTGATGTATGAACAGTAGTTGTGGCGGTAATTTAGCTAACACACTGTCTTGAGGTTCTTCTGTGTGATCTGCTTCTACCGACAAATCCCATTGAGCGATCTGATCGTCAGCTCCGCCGGAAGCAAACACTGTGGTTTCAGTAGGATGCCATTCTACGGTAGTGACTGGCGCAGTGTGCTGCTTAAAAGTAGCAACCGGACTTGCACCGTTAGGTCCAAATTGTCGCAAATCCCATACGCAGAGCATCCCGTCGTCTCCACCTGATACTATAAACTGACTTTCCTTTAGATTCCAGGAGATAACGTTGATATCAGCCGTGTGAGTGCCAGATGCTGTCAACATGCACGCATTCTGTGGACTTACTCGCATGTCCCAAATCTTTATGCTGGAATAAAATAATTTTCATAATAATTTGTGAAGCAATAATATTTAATTCTCAATTTTATTCACAAGAAAGATACAGTCGACTTGTCTGGATTTCAATTTCTTTCAAAATAAGTGTTTATGACATCATATAGACTAATGGATAATTTTTGAGCTGAGGTGTATCAAAGATGCTTCTGCATAAACACAAGTTTTACTTAAGTTACCATAGCTGAAAAACTATCCTTATTGAGCTTTGAGTCTATATTTTGTTCATTATAAGCTATATATTATATGAAAACTTGTTTAATGAATTTTCCATTTTATAATTAAATAATATAGGGTTTCTTTATATAGTAAACAAATATTACGAACAAGGTCCATTCAATAAAACGCTTAGACAACTTATTTTTTATATAGATTCACCATGTTAAAAGAAGTAAAAATCTGTAATGAATTAACTGTCCTCTCCTTGTCAATAATATAAGAAAGCACATAAATATTTTATAGAAAATACAAACCTTCTGTCTACGGAACACGATGCCAGAACGTTCTTTTCACTTGGCGACCACTGCAAATCTTCCACGCTGTGTGGAGCATGTGAATTGTATGGCCTTTGGTCTATGTGCCAGGATGCGCCACTGTTATCAATTCGCCATATGTGAATGTTACCTTTGCAATCACCAGATGCTAGAGTACCAGGTTCTAAGCGGTTCCAATCAAGGCCAAATCCTTCAGATAGATGTCCTTTAAATGTATACAATGGTTTAATATCTGCACTTGCTTTATCACACTTGTTACGATATGCAGTCAGCAAGCTGGGATTTTCAACTGCATTCAACTGTTCTTGTAAATTCCAGATATTTACACGTCCCAGTTCACTCCAGCTGGCAGCTAGAATTCCTCCACCAATTTTTGTACATCTGTAAACATTATAAAGAAAAATATATGCAAATATATATTCCACAGTCTTCAATTATCAATGTGATGTGACTTTTCTATAGAATATTTACCTCACTCTATTAATGCACCCTTGATGTTTGATAGGAGCAACACTCATGACTGGCTTACTCTCATCATCTTCGTCTTCTGAATCGCTTGATTCACTTTCTGAATCATCAGAATGCTTATTACCACGTAAATTGGACATTTTCATGACAAGGAGATTATTAACGTGCGTCCTGGCAGCTTGTGTCCCAGCGACTATGTACATGTTTAAGGGATAACTCTCTCTGGAATTACCCAAATCATCTGGTATCACGTCGAAGCTGAGGCATGGTGCTCCAGATTGTGCGTGATGCAACAATTTATACGCCGACTTATCCACAGTAAGTTCCTCTCCTTCTTGTAGAGCTTGTCCTGGAAGATATACTTGCGATTTGGTTTCTGTTTGACTTTCGTTTGTATTATCGCCTTCCATAGACTCGTCGCTGCTCTCGCTGCTTTTGTCTTCGTTCCCGACGTCTTCCATTGGTTCTTCTTTCATTTTCTCAGATATGTCAAAATATACAGGCATGTAAACGCAGTGATAACTGCAATGATGAATTGTTTAATTTATTATAACACATTTAGAAAAATTTTTATTGAAATTCTGATGCCTGTGTCATGCACCCTAACCTTAAAGATTGTTAATCAAAATATTACGATCGAAAAACTATATTAACTAAACATATTTCTAATTAAGTTATACTTACTTCAAAAAAACGTTACGGTTATTTTTTTATTTAAATATTTTTCTTTTTAAATATAAAATTTAATAAATTGACTTCATCCGCGTTACAAAATGACTACACAGCCACATGGGATCTTTCATTTCTGCGCATGCTCATTATATATTTGCTACAAGGCTAGTATGATACAAATAGTGCTGATAGTTCCCCGAACGCATAGCCGATGTATATCTGACTTCCATTTGTTTGTACTTAATTTTTAGTCACTTTAAAAAAAAATCGAAAAAAATGCTGTTTAAAAAACAAAACTAAAGTGTTAAAAATGAGACAAGTATATTTAAATTTTAAAAGAATGTAAAAAAAAAAAATATAAAATCTAATATCGTGCGCTAGGATGTATGTAAGAGAATTAAATAAAAATATATAATTATTTAAATTGTAAAAATTTAATGTCTCATATTAGTCTGCTACAAAAGTTATTCACTTTCTCCTTAGATCCTTTCCTTCCACAGAAATCTAGAAAACCTAAGCTATACAAATTTGTCATCACAAAGTATCGCAAAAAAATAAATACAGAAAATTATAAATATCTAAAGTCATACGTTATTCGAGAAACTTAAGCTGTTAACAATGAAATATTAATAAAGCTATGTTATATCTGCAAAAATTTGAGTTTTTTTTTTACTACAGACAGAGGGTATAGAGCAGCAGCTCTGTGTTGCGCGCATCTTATTCGCAGAAATCATTACAAAATTTATTCAAGAAGTTAATATACAAAGTACATAATTTATCGTCTGTATATTAACAAGTATAACGCAACTTTTCCGCTTCGCCTTGACAAAATGTAGAAAAAGTTCGCGCAGCAGTATAGCCAGGATATGCGATACATGGAAAAGGATCACGTGTATGGCATTCTACGTATATTAGGCACAAAACACTAAATAATAATGACAATAAAATAATTGACTTAATCACTCTTCTCGCGCGTTCGATAAAAAAAGGTCATATCAGAAATGAAAATATGATTACAAAAAAGAAAAGATGCTCCTTCACGAACCGATTTATCAACAATCTAAGACTAAACGTGATAATAATCGTAGTAATTAACCTAAGGATATAATGATAAAGATAAGCACATAGATAATATCAATTTATATATATAAAACACAACAGTAGAGTTGCATAGTGAATTCCCTTAAGGGAAGAAGGGAGAAGTAACAGCGAGTTTTTGCTCGGAGAGAATCCATGGCGATCGAATTTTGGATTAAAAAACGGGTTTAATCCACGACGATATTAGCTGTGTTCGCTCAAATGGGTATTGTTACTAGAGTTATTCATTAGTTCGATAGACGCCATCGTGGAGTGCGAATGATTGGACAGCTGAGAGGTGGGATTATGTCGTGGATTGGTATTGTGGAGGCTGTGTAGGTAAGAGCGCTGGACGGGCTTGTGTTGACCAAGCTGCAGCAGGGCCTCTGGTATGGTGAACCATTTTCGTTTCCGGCCGATAGCGCGCGAATCTTCCCACTCCGGCAGCTCCTCGGTCACCCGCATAACCCATACTTCCGTTCGGTGTTTGTGCTCTGTGTTCTGTAAAAAGAAAGCCATGTGAAATGGGAGAATCTGTCTTATCAGCACCATTACTATCTTGCTTGGGATCAACGGTCTCGAAATCAACAAACCGAATGATTGAAGATTCTGTTCGCATTGGTTTAAATCATCAAAAATTTTTAACTTAAAATACAATAAATATATATTCGAGTTGAAGAGAGAGAGAAAAAGTGCAATGCAAACAAACTACAGCTGTGTTCAACAAAAAAAAAGCAACTTTGCAACCGTTGTAAGATTCTCTAATATGATTAGTTTATATATTTAAATCCAGTAAGGAACTAAGAGTAAAACCATTAAAGAATTTTAAATAATTTACAATAATTGGAAAACTCTTTTTTGCTGAGCACAATCATTTTTTAACATAATTTGTTATTACATCTGTTCTTTTTTACCTAAACTTCTTATACTGTTGACAACTTTTCCTTTTTTCTTCAACGTGAAGAGAAAAGGAGAAAGATAAACAAAGCAAGAAGTTCAGTTAAAAAAAAACAGGCTTTTCGGCTTAATTATTTGCTGAATCGAAATAAACCAATCATATTAAAGAATCTTACAACAGTTACAAAGTTGTTCTTGTTTTTTAAACGCAGCTAATGATTTAGTTATGTATGGAGCACAGTACATTAATAAAAATAAAAATAAAAGAAACATAATAATATATGAAGGATTATAACATAATATCTGTGTGGCATACATCACGGGTTATAACCTCAAATGTGCCAAGACAACGGCCTAACTGTCCTAAAACACCAGCCTCCTCCCGAACCTCGCGAAGAGCAGTGACCGCTGGTTCCTCCTCGGGTTCGACGCCGCCGCCTGGTACTATCCAACTGTCGGGTCTTCGACTGGATGTAACTAGTAATACCTGTAAGAATTTACAATATATGTGAGACTTCATACGAGAAGAAGAGAGTTCAACTTATTTATTGACCTCGACGAAACAAGTCCAGGTTGATCAACGATCGGATAAAAGATCGATTCTTGGAGAGAAAAGTAAAATTAGCCGGGTTCAAGCATGGCACTTGCAACGATCGCATGCCGGCAAAGATACAGGTGGCTGCCATCTGCCAGCTGGCTTACCTCGTCTTCGAGATCGCTCTTGACGCAGATACAGGCGGCCCTACGTCTGTAGCCCTCCGAGTCATACATGCGAATCGAATTCGCCTTCTCCTTCACCATGTTGTTATTGTTGTTATTGATGTTGTTGTTGTTGTAATTGTACCGTGAATACCCTCTCCTCAGATCTTTTCGTGAATTCATAAATAATCGTCAAACGGCCCGACAGGCCATCCTGTGCATCCGTGTCGTCCTAACGTTGCTCGTAGCCGACATATTATCGACATCGAGTCCACTTTACCGTACGTAAAACGCGTAAGCGGCCCGAATTCACGTGTAGACGGTAGCTGCGGTAGATGCGCTGCCACCCGTATCAAGCCCGATGCACGTCCTTCCGCTCGCAACGACGAAACGCGTCTGCCGCCACCGATCTGAGCCACCCGCGCGGTAACCCACGAACAAAAACCCGATCCTCGCCGGACGCTCGCTATAACCTCCAAAGCACCCCGAGGCTACCGCACCGACCAACCACAATCCGTCGTACGACGTTTCCCCTCTCCCCACCAATGCGCTTACGATAACCAATCAATCTTATTCGATCCCCAGGATTTCTATATCTTTAATCTGTCCATAGATTTATTCGCTGTTATTTGTAATCCCCAAAAATGTTTGCACTTAAAATAAAGATAAATATACATATATATTCGGATATTGAAGAGAGAGAAAATAAAGGTACCGTCTTTTCTTCTCTTCTCTTCAATAGAGAGAGAAAAAGAGGAAAGATGTATGGGGTGCAAGAAGTTCAGTTAAAAAGAACAGATCTACTAATTTTTTCACACGGAATGCATGGCGGAGGATCTTCACACACACACAAGGAGTGAAAACTGATATTTAATAGAAGTACAATTTAGAGGCGCTTTATGATCATTTTATTGGCTGACTGAAATTTTAAGACCACTCATAATTATAGATTTGAAACGCTTTTAAATATGGGATCTTATTCTTGAAAAATGTATATTTCTCGAAAATAAGACCCTATATTTAATATTACAGTACTGAAATGTTTCATACTATCTGGATTTTTATGTCACAATTGTTTAGATTCAACAAAAAATGAACATAATTTTTTATTGTTTAAGGATTTAATTATAGCATTTTAATGAAAGGGATAAATGCATTTAATAGAAGCACGTGTTTTCCAAAACTTTCAATCGAACGTTGAATCTACAGGTAATGGTTCGTAATTCGAACTTTCTAGTAATAAAAAATAGATATTAAGATAGATTAAAATTTTAATGCGTATTTTTCCATTATGAATCTAATTGAATAAAGAAATTTCTTTTTATTTAATTAGATTCTATTGGATTCAACTGGATTGGGAAACTTTCTCAAGCATTTTCTACTCAGAATTTTAAATTGAGCAATATTTACCATTCACAGAAAAAGCTAATATTATTTTTAGATTGAAGAGTATAGAAATATGATTCATACAATTTCTATAAATAAATAAAAATTACATTTGAATTGAAGAAAAGGATTTATTTTAATGCTTTGGGAATGCTTATTTCTGAATACATTTCAATCTATATTTCAATCCATTCTCATTTACTAGGTTTGGGCGAAAAAATATCGCATATGAAAATATATAAAAGTCTATAATATATAGATTTTTCTATTATTTTCCACCATGGTTTTTCATGTGAAACAGATTATGAATCATTTCTTGTGAACTCGTCGTTTTGCTGGAATTTTTGGAAAATACGTGCTTCTATTGGATGTATTTATTGTTGTCATATTAAATGCGATAATTAAATTTTTAATTAATAAAAAAATATGTTTACTTTTGACGAATTTAAACAATCATAATAGAAATCCAGATAGTATAGAACATTCCAACGCTGCTGCAATATTGTTAGAATTGGCTAGAATTGCTACCTGAGAGTCGATCATAAAACTTTTCTTAGAGCGGAAACGTAAAAAGTTTTTTGTATGTTTTAGATAAAAGTACATATACATATACATACATACACATTTTCACTTTTCACTTTTTTTCTAAAGAAACAGTTGACCCATTCTAGGTATGTGGAAATCCATATAAAAGACCTTTACAAAGAAAAAAAAGTAATTTGACTTCAGGTAGTACAAAACATTTTAGCAATTCTGGGAATGTAGAGATGCAATTAAAAAGGCTTTAGGTTGAAAAAATTTAGATACATCAGTCATTCAAAATAATAAAAATCGCGAATTTTTAATTGCTCTATGTAACTTATTAAATGCTATTTCTAATTTATATTTACATTGAACGTTCCATGCTTAATTATTAGCGTAATATGAATTATCATATATGCTGCATCAACGACCACGTTTCTCTACTAAGTTTTAATTAAAATTTAATGATTAATTTGAATTTTTTAATTCAATTATTATATTTCAGTGCTAGATAATTTTGTAAATTATTTTCGAATTTCAAGAATATTGATGGATTAATTATTAATATCGACTCGATATCAGTAATCATGATAAATGGTCAAAATTCTACTCTGATATCACAGATGTGTATGATAATTTGAAGAAAAAATAAAAATCTATATCAAACTGAAATTATACATCTTATGTTGTTTTAAGTAAGTTTGTAGAAGATGTCTTTGTCTCTGAATTATAAATGGAATCGAATGGAATTTCCTAAGAGCAGTAGAGGTAAGAAAAAGCCAGATCCTACACAAAATATCCCTACAAGATTCATTATAACACGACTTTTTGTTTAAAACAGTCTTACGATGCTTCATATAGATGTTTCGAAATCTTTCTGATGAAATACTTACTTAAGAACAAAAAATAATATAATAGGATAGAATTTCCTGACACAGCAAATAAAGAAAGTAAAATATCTCTATGATGATTCATCAAATATATATGATATATAATGTTTACATATTTATGTAATGAATAATGTATCCATTTTTAGTTTTGAAAGAAATTGAAAGAAATTTACAATAGGCAAAAACAACGGAGTTGGTACTTGTAGTAATCATCTGAAAAGAATGTTTACGAATTTATCTTCAAGTTATATAATATATTCATGAATAAATGTTTAAACGATCAAATCTTAATCTTTTATAAATCATACATGAATTTTGTTTAAACAAAGCTTCATTTCATCTAATCTAATGCTAAAACAAAACATTATTTTATTTCGATCTAACATTTAAAAAAATATTGTTCAACTTAACTTTTAATAAAGCAAAATTAGGCTATATGGTCGAAGAATAAAAATTATCAAGTCTTCGTGTAATAATCATTCACAATATCTACCATAATTACCATGATCGCACGATTCGTGTTTCTGCTCGCACATAAAATAAAATCAGCTTCTAAAATTAAACGTCTCATAAATCGAACATAGCTTATAAACTATATATTTAAGTCAATAGTGTCGTACATACAAATGGTTCATTACAACCTGTGTGTGTCCACAGTTACAATCCTGCAAGTTTAGGCTTCCACCGCCGTCCACCGCATTTCATTCTCTTTATTCTACGGAGCTAGATTAGACGCATTCTTTCGCGCTCTCATGTTTTGTTTGACGACAATCGTTATTGTTATAATCCCTCAAGTAGAGGAATTCCGTACCGTACATCTTAAATCAACAAAAAGTATTACAATGTAATTATTGTGAGACGACACGGTTCAATAAAAGTTCTTGTCCCAAGAACTAAGGGTCTTTTTCGACAAATTCTTTAAACGATCTCGAGTTTATTTTTATCTAAAAGTATAATACAGTTGTCGAATGACTAAAAATTAGGGATATCTGGCAAAGTTTCAAACAGAAAAAATATGAAGTTTTAAAATGAATAAAAATATGAATAAAGCTTTAGCAGAATTGTAATTTAAAACTCGCCAATTAATATTAAAAGTTGGATACGTTGGTTCAGCATTTCGTAGAAAATAAAAGGCATAGACATAAGAACGTACATAAAAAAATCTATCATTATATTTCGTGTTTCTTGAATAATAAAACAGGTATCGTTGATTCTGTTTATTATTTTAGTTGCAGCACCTTGCTACCGCCTTCGAATACACACATGTATAATGCCTCCTTTTTTTTCGATACAGCAAGTAAGAAGGTATGTACAACTAAGATATGAACAGATTCGCAATACGGAATACCGCTACCGAGATCGAGAGCGAGGCAAGCACGTGCGATGCATGAGTGTGTCGCGATCTTCGACGCGCACTACATATGCAACGCACGTGCTCCTTGCGTTTCGTCGTTCGCCGCGCCGTAGGATGCATGCGATCTATTTGCGTCCCTCATTGCGCGCGATTACCTTCCGCTTTCTTCCCCGCATTCCGTCTTTATAAAATCGTCGCATACAACGAGCCTTACACATATCGTAAAATCGATAAATGACCAGCCGCGAGACGCAATCCTCGTCCTCGATTAGTAACAAAATACAAAGAAAAATTTTCCTGCAATATTGTTGTTGCTATTACCGATATCGCATCTTTATTACATCCTCTTCCATCTTTTTTTCTTTATTTTTTTATTTCTTTACGAAATCGAGCTTGTCGTCTCTACGGCCACTTACCTCTCACATAGC
>NW_017306059.1:3204639-3206559 GCF_001594115.1 Trachymyrmex septentrionalis | reverse complement strand
TATATATATATATATATATATATATATATATATATATATATATATATATATATATATATATATATATATATATATATATATATATATATATATATATATATATATATATATATATATATATATATATATATATATATATATATATATATATATATATATATATATATATATATATATATATATATATATATATATATATATATATATATATATATATATATATATATATATATATATATATACATACACACACACATATATATATGTACATACTTTATGTTTACGCGTTCGATTTTTATTAATATAATTTATTTCTAGTTCCTCTCTCGTTTTTGCATCGTATCGCTCTCGCTTTTCTGTTCTCATTGTATTCGTCTCATTGCTTTGTTAGTTTGTATTTTTAAATCGCGTAAAGACAAATCCGAGCCGAAATATACGATTTTGCGCATATATTATCGGAACAATGATAAACTTTGATTGTTCATATTACAAAAACTACTGCTGGGTTATGTCAATCCTTATCCATATACAAAAGAGATTAATTATACAGTAGGTAATCCTCAGTAATCGACAATAGACTGTACATCTCGGTAACACGGAGCGTGTCAATTCTCTCTAATAACAACAAAAGAGATTATCACATTAGTATGAATCTCAGTAAGGAAGGTTAAATCAGAACCTTTATTGTTACTACAGCATCAACAGTGTTACGTCGTCATCTCCAGCCTTCGAAACTCTTATACACATTCTGGCTCTCCCTTTTATGAAAGTATCAAAAATATCCTTTCTAGCACTCATTCCCCAACAGACAACGAAAATTATGATATATCGTCTCAATACTAAAAATTAATTAAAGTATATAACTAAACTTATCTAAGGTAGAGCTCACCTGCTCTTATGCAGGTCTCCTTGACTAAGATTCGTCCAGTCCCCCTTTTCCAGAAAGAAAAAAAAAAGAATCGTAAAAAGAATAAGAAGAAATCATGATTGATAATAATAAAGATTGTCCTGCTTAAGCGCTAAATTGAGTTCAAGATGTAAAACTAAGTAAAATTTATAAATATAGTACAATTGGTATTAAGCGATAGAGCAATAATAGATTAATTATAGATACGTATAGGTAATAGCATTGTGTATCGTTGAATCCTATGGCGATTTTTTTTTTGTTATTTAAGTCCTCCGCTTAATAATAGCAGAATTGAGGATTGAATCAAACATCATGTATTTCCGTATGTTCGATTTGATGAGTGAGTCTCGTTCAGTCGAACAATTCACCGCACGCACCAATCACCATTGCGGACTAGCAGCCACCTTGACTAGCTTCTTTTAAAATTTCTGCGATTTCCTGCCACCTCAATCCCATCGACGTAAATGTCCATTGGGCTAGCAACTTGTTCCACTATACTTCACCAAGTTCAGCAGGTACAAATCAATCTCCAGGATGTTCAGGGCAGCTACGATTCACTTGAAACCACTTATCGATACAGCTATAGAAGAAACATACAATTTTATATTATCATAATGTACATAAGTAACTAAAGATGATATTTTTAATTTGTTAAGTAATTAATGTGTGATTTGTATTTATAATATATAACAATATAAGTATTACTTTAATACTATATCGTTCTTCTGCTTCAAAAGTAATCCACTAAAACTAGAAAAATATCATTTTCAAATTATTATCATGAATGAATTAGATGAATATAAACTGTTAGTGATATTTTTTGAATTGTAACTTTTGATTACTTATTATCTTAATTATTATTATATTATTCAAATTTGTTATAATTTTGTAGAATATTAAAATCGTCATAACTAAAAAAAGGTAACTTTGAAACAAAATTGACAAAAAAGACTTCAATGTGTTTCTAAAACCAGCAAGACATGATATATATATATATATATATATATTACTCT
>NW_017306059.1:3189437-3204611 GCF_001594115.1 Trachymyrmex septentrionalis | reverse complement strand
TTTTTTTGTTAAATTAAAAAAGTTTTTTTCTCTTTTTCGAAAAACTTAATTTTTTTTGGTTATTACTTTAGAAGTAAGGAACGATATTATCTATTATATTTTAATATTAAAAAAATTCAATATTAAAAAGTAATATAGATATAGTAATATTTTTATAACAATTTATAGCAACTTATAATATTCTTTTCAATTTCTTGAGGATAACCAAACAACATTATCAGGTCTGTTCAACTCCCAAATAAATATTTATTTTATTTTAAATGCCAAATTTTTTTGAGATTTTAA
The DNA here is from genome assembly GCF_001594115.1 of Trachymyrmex septentrionalis. Classification (NCBI taxonomy): domain Eukaryota; kingdom Metazoa; phylum Arthropoda; class Insecta; order Hymenoptera; family Formicidae; genus Trachymyrmex; species Trachymyrmex septentrionalis. Next base: position 3,204,326 of record NW_017306059.1, on the reverse strand, counting down.
GTTACGCGAACAAATCTGTTATCAACAATATTTTCTGTTTTTCTTTCCAAAAAAACATCAGTGTGGATGTAACACAATATGGTGTCTATTAATTCTCATCGTGTTAATATCAATATTAATATGATGTGAATTTAATCATGAATTTAAAATCCATACTATGATAACATTGATACAAATACCAAGAATTATAAATCCATACCAATATTTTTTGTAGTATATGTAGATAAAGAATTCAAAACAACAGATAAATCGCATTATCATACATACTTTTTATGATATATACAGAGACAGGGCAAGCGGGCTATTAGATCTCCAGATTGTAACTCTTCCAAACAAATGACACATTCGCCTTTTCCATCCGTCAGCACATCTTCTGTCATGGAAATAAGCAAAGGCGTTTACTTAATTACTATCCTAATAATTACCACCAGCTAATTAATTAAATCAGATGAGCACCATTTCCGAGGCAAACGATTCCGTTGACTAATAAACAAGGGAAATTTAAGAAATGGTATCTATTATTAATTAAGATAGATATACAAGTTTGTCACCATTCAGTCCACTTACCATTGTAACTGAGCCGTGGCTTGGTCAGGCACATGACCAAGTGACACTCGATATCATCCGGCAGAATAAACTTGGAGCATACAGGACACTTTAGACCTTGAACATGAAGGCGAAGAGTGTCAGAAGAGACAGAATGATAAAAACAGGCGAAGAAGAGTGAGGAAGAAAATCAAGGGGGATTGCAAATCGGAAGAACGCAAATACCGTAAAAAACTCGTCTGACCCGATCCACCGGAACCACAGCCTCGGCCTCGTGCTCGTTCAGGCACGAGCTCACTATAATTCCCATAATAGACCCGACATAACCTCAGCCGTGGGCCGCTGTTTCGCGCGGCGATCCTCTTCCGAGCCTCATCTTTCCCACCCGCGTGCGATTTTCACGCGAGAGCTGAAATCTGACACGCCCTTTCTCCTCGTTCTCCTTTTTACGCCACGGATATTTCTCGTCGATTCAAAATTTACCCAGGCCCCGCTGATGTGTCCTCGGGCTATCATCGATTGTGGTACGCGGTTACCGGGCCAACCATCCCGGCAACACGCGTCAAAACAAACGCCCCCTGTCCCACCCGCGAATCATCGTCGCGCACCAACTTCGTCCGCGGAGCTTTCGCGGTTGCGCGACCTAACCTCGCTTTTTTGCGGCGTTCGCCTCGCAATTAGGTTAGAGACCGCCGATTAAAGCCCTGCGAGAGCGAGATCCTTTAAAACGCGTCTCTCGCCTGGTGGTACAGATTGAAAAATAATCCTGTCACGCGAATAAACATAAAACAGATGAACGGACGCGCGACAAATGATTGGCTAACAAACGATCAGATGACTTAGTCTTGACAATACCGTTTGTACAGGGCTCTTTCTCTTGATAAAGAATAATAAAGAATTGTTGAATGATTCACGTGTCAATGATACAAAGACAATTTGTTAACTCTCAGCGTCGTAGTAAGAATTGCAGCAAGTTTGACGATCTGGAAGCGAGCAGTTTCCAGGTCCAGTCTGTAGACAGATGCATAAACACGTAGATGGGACTTGGGCTTACCGTTAAGGGACCAAATGTGCGAAGGCAAGCTGTGAGCGGCGTAGACGCGACCACTTTCCTCGTCGGTGTCATCGGAGTCGAGCTGTGGTAGTCCGAGGGCCTGGCCAACTCCTACCCCGACCGAGGTGGAGAGGCTAGCCTGCTCGGCGGAGGAGAGATCCGGCACGGAACTCAGAGAGCGTGCACGCTGTCTACTGTCTCCGGATATACGCGAGTTCTGCGACTGATTGGCCTGCTGGTGTTGATGCTGAAGCATACTCACGCCACCAGGCAGAGAGCGAAGCATAGAGAAGCCCTGCATCGTGGTCTCATTGGCACCAGTGGAGGACTGACCGTTGCCACCAGCGGATTGTGCCACGGTACTCGCCTTGGCTCCCATCACAGCTGAGATGATTGTTGGAAAATCGTCACCACGTGTGTGTGTATATCGTCCCGCGTTCCACCTCCACTGTCCACCTAATTCCGTCCGACTTCTTCCCTGACGATTAAATTCACCTGTCCGCTCGGTACGACCGGGAAGAGAAATGAAAAAAGAGGAACGCGACTCCCGGGATTACGGATACCTTCAGGTCCTGGCAGTGGTACGCGCGCATACACATACACTGTGGTACCAGTCCTCGGCGCCTTCGTCTCGTCTTTTACTCTCTTCTGCCCTCGGTCTATCTTGTACTCCCCAGTCCCCGCTCGGCGACGGCGTCGGCGTCGGTGGCGAGTGACGACTGGACGACCTGGCACGGTCCCACCGGCGGCGCGACGCTTTTACAGCACCTTGGGATTTAACTTAGGCCGGAATTTAGCTGACGGGCGCCACAACAAGCAAGTCATTTCGTCCGCGAACATACCAGCGGCTCGTAGCACAAAACATTCCCCGACATCTTAAACTTCCTAGATGTCAACACGGTCGGCTCGCGCAGACACTCCACTCCACTCCTGCGCGTGCAACTTTGCAGCTACGAGATAACTCGATGGATCGTATCACGCGTATCGTGAAATGACGTGAAGTTCCTGCTTAAAGGGATGAGAGATACGAAACGGCGAATCTGATTGGCGACGCCATGATGATGACACGATTACGAAGCATTCCAAAGTACTGAATGCGATTGTTTAAAAAAAATGTTTTCTTTTATATTCTCTTAGGTTCTTTTTTTACATCTCTTACTTTCAATCCGACTTATGTTTACATTCATACTTGATATTATTTGGAGAAACTTTCGAATAAAACATCAATATAAAAGATAAAATATAAATAACAGATGAAAAAATATTTTTTAATTTTTCTAAACATTTTGAGAACATCTAGATATAACAAATTAATTCCAAAAATGTCGAACTTCAAAACACTAATTCACCTTAACCTCGTCTTAAGTAATTTTTAAGATATAGCTGTGTGATTAGTTTATGATATCTTAAGATTTTAAATAGAACCAACTATGAATATCAGCTTAAGCACGAGTTATGTGAATACGTATGAACAGAGCTTAAGGAGGCCTAGATAATAGAAATCTCGAAGAGGGAAGTTTGAAATAAAATGTAAATCATATTACAAATGTAAAAATAATATAATATAATAATATAACAATAAATTATTTAACTATATTTTTTTAAACTAATTATCAAAAGTATTATTCCTTTGTCTCAATTAAATATGTAACACATACTTGTTATATTTATTATTACCAAATAAAAAATTTTTCAAGCAAGAGAATTCTAAGGCCGATATTCGTAGTCGGTTATTATTTTAAGATCATCTTATGTAATATCTTAAGATATTAATATGATTTGTAATTGACTACGACATTTGAAAAATGTACTTAAGACGGTCATATATTACCTTATTTTACATATATTAAATATAAGAACCAACTACCGACCTAAGAATTCTTTAAAACATCTCTCGGCATTTTCTTAAGCTGTAAAGAAAACGACACCTCACCTTATCAATATAATCCATTAATCTTTAATGTGAAAATATCCGACAGAAATATTAATCACACAACATATACCAAAAATTTATGTATACATATATTTATATATATACCTTTTGTCTTATAAATATGAAGTATATATATATGTACAGTTTAATCGATATAAAAATATCTAAAGATGTCTTGCAATCTTTATATACGTACAATAGGTTTCAAAACGGCGAAAATGGCACGTAGTTGGTAAAATAATTAATTAGTAGTTTTGACATAGGTTACGAGTATCAGCCTTTGAATCGGGGCTCAAAGAGCTCCAAGGGGTGTCGAGACACTTTTGTAGCTTCGATTCGGACCGAATCTCATGATCAGCATCGCACATTTCGTCGATCTCGTAGTGCTCGTATACTAATCTGTCCAGCCAATCGTCGAGGTCCTCGCCGATCCTATTTTGACTGTGTGTAATCTGCTCATTCACTATCGCGGATTTCACTAACTTCGACCAGCTTTTATTCATTTCCTCTGTAATATGATAGACAGTGCTCGGACCATCTATTATCTCCTTCGCCTTATCCAAGTCTATCCTCTTGGTCTTCCAATAGGACAACGGAATTACCAAGAATTTTAATTTCGCTATCAGTTGAGTGTCGGCAACTAATAATAGTCGCCAAGTACCAACGGCTAATTGTTCGTTTAGCTGCGGCTTAACATGTCCTACCTGAAAAAAAAAAAAAAAAAAAAACAACAACAAACTTGTTCTTTTCAACTGAACTTCTTGCACCGTTCATTTTTTCTCTTTTTCCTTCAACGTAAGGAGAAAAAGAAAAATGAACTGTGCAAAAAGTTTAGCTGAAAAGAACAGTTCTATTCATGAAGTTACACAAGACCTAGTTATGAAATAAAGGGGAAAAAATTTTAAAAATTCCAACAGCAAGAAAACATTTGATGTTGCATATGATAGTTACCAAGGTCATTTCTTCGAGTAGTATGTGATTCATATCGGCGAGGCGGCCGTGCGGATCAATCCATAGGATTGATACATTCTGCGGTATTGTAATACCCGCGTCAAACTCATAAGCCAAGACCGGAGTCGAATACGGCCCTATACTACCCATCAAGTTTCTAAATGTCTGTTCCTTTTGATCGTAATCCGTGCTAACAGAGAGACTTCGTATCTTCCCCGACCATAATCTACTAGCGGAAAAATTGTGTCGCATAGAGATCAAAACCTCCACACGTCTCGCGCGACTGTTAGGCAGTGCGGATACATCGGAGAGTTCCTTTTTACTCTCCGTCAGAATTAATATACCAGCGAAATGGTTCTCGCGAAAGTATGCAGTATTTTCCAGCAAGCGAATATTTTTGTGATCCATGTTCAGTTTGCGATAAACTAATCTCGCCAAGGAATACGAGAGAGTTAGCAATGCATCATCCGGTAGTGGACTCAGATCCGCATGATGATACAGACTTTGCCAATACATATCGTAGCCTCGTGATCTAATTGTTTTGTTCACTCGATCGGGATACAGCCATTCTTCCAAGCGGTCTATAATTCTATAATCGATAACAGGTTCGAATTTACGGGCAAAGAATATATTGCGATCCGCCGTGTTTCGTAGCCGATTAAAATCCTCGAGTTTAAAATCGTTCGGACTACATCCGCACCAATCCACCACGGCCTTGTACTGACACTTGCAACCCAACTTTCTCTTCCAATTAGTCATGTGTAGATTATTGTCTATGTAAGTATTGCAGAATCGTGAATTTCTTATAACCGTGTGAAAGAATGACTCAGCTGGCAGCAAGGTATATTTGAAGAGTTTTAAAAGATTGGATACCAGCTGATCAGGATTTGGACTGGCGACGTATTCGACAAAGTCTCGACTCAAAGCAAACCAGTCGCTACCACCATCGATTTGAATACCTGTAAAATTAATAAAACATTGTACATAATAATTACATACACGCACATACATATACATATATGCAGGCAGGTTTATATCGATGTTATTTATCTTAAGAAATAATCTTTCAATATATCATATATTGAATTATAGGTCCACTTAACATTACTGTTGGTCAATTAAATACTTTGAAGCATTCAATTGACCAACTGGAAGAAATAATTTTTATTTACTAATGAACTAATTAAAGAATACTTCAAAGCATTTTTAGCATCAAATGAAACCTTTAACATTGGAATGCTCTTTGATGCTTGAAAAATTCAAAACAGATAATGCTAAACAATTCTAAGGACAATATTTATAGTTGTTTATCTATCTTTAAAAAATTTTTATTGCATATATGCAATTTCTATAAGCATGTTAGTAGTGCATATACCAATATCAAATAATGGAATATCGTTTTAAAGACCAGATCCGCATGATGATACAGATTTTGTATCAATATAAAACAAAATTAACAGAAAAACATAAGCAGTAAGCAATAAATATAAATGAATTTACCAAACAGTGCTCAAAAAATACTTTAGTAAAAAAAATGTGTACAAGCTATCGATAAAAATCGTATATGAAATAAAAATATATGAACTTTTAAAAATACATGATTTTAACATACCATCTGGTAATTTTCGATCACCGATTCGCCACATGCGTGCTTCACATTCGACAAAAGTCTTGTCTAAACCTTGTTTAGCTATAAAACGTTGAACTTCCCTTCCGTGCGACTTCGCAAAGTTCATACCCTTGTTCCAACTGAGAAATTCGATCAGCTGATTATTGCTTTTCAAAGGAAAGTCGGATTCCGATAGATTTACGAGAAAATCCCAGTGTTGATGATAGGCGAGCATCTGTTGCGCCGACTTCAAGAATGTCGTCAAAAGACTCGCGCCACCCCAAATACTCGCATGTCGCAGGCCTTCCCCTCTTGCCACTTTGATATTGTTTAATTTACACGATTTTTCCAATTCCAACATTTCACGATATAAATAATCCTGCCTCTGCAAAATATAATTTGATTGATACAATATTGATCTATTTATCAATCTGTTATTATATTCGTGTAGTAAGTTTATAATAGAAACAATTTGGAAAACACTGTAAATTTAAAGAAAAAGTTTAAATAAAAATATGTAATGAATTGTGATAATTGTAATTAAAAAATTTGTGTTTCATAATGATATACAAACAAATTGTTTTTATTTCTTATTTAAATTAGAATTAAAATAATTCTTCTTTTTTTACAGTTATTGAACTTACCGCGTCAACGTGAATATAAAATAAATGCGAGGGATGATATAAAATACTGATAAGTCGTTTCACTTGCCGACTCGCTCTACCGTTCACCGTCAGCAGATAAGCTATTCGCACAGGTTGTTCGATTTCATTTTTTAAACTCGAATTTCTTGCCTCTTGAGGTTTAAATTCTGTCGAAACAAAAAATGCTCTTTAATAATACTATAGATACCTACATTTTATACTTGCACTCACATACTTTGAATTCCAGTCCAATATATATTAATAGTTAAATAACCACCACATGTCTGTTTTGAATTACCGGAACACTTCATATTGCAGCTGGAATCTGGTAAACGTTTCGTCTGTAGCGGTTCTTCCATTCCACAAAAACATTCTACCCTAAAATCAGATGATGTTTCAAAAGGGCTGCATAGCATGTTCATATATATATATATAGAATGACAAAAAGGTTTGGCTAGTTTTTTGTTTAGCAACTAACATTAGTAACATATATATACAAGAAACAAACCTTTGGAGTGTTAGTTATATCTCATTATTATAAATATCAAAAATAATTAACATTTAAAATAGATACCTTTAACCTTTTGAAACATTCTTTAAAGCCACTTCAGGACCATACATTATTCTACAAATAAATTCTCTCAAACAGCTAAAAAGAGTCCTTCTAATATTCCTTTTAAAAGTCCTTTTAATATTTTTTTTTTGTAATAAGATGTATCTAGTATTCCAGAGTTAATTTTTTAAATTGTATGTTACTATCCACGTAGCAAGCTAATATTTGTCTCATTTTAATAAACCATCCAAATGACGTCTTAATGTCAATAATATTAGATTGTTACACAAGTAAGTAGATAAACACAAAATGTGATAAAATGTTTTGTGGTCAAACTTTTTTGTCATCAATTATAGATTTGTTTCAATTATAGATTGACTAAGATACTAACGAGTACTCTGTACCAGCATATGGAAATCCCGATTGAAGACACATATAAGCGCAACGCTCAGGCGTATTGTTCCCTTTGAAGACGTGATAATAACCGGAAAGTGCTCTCAACGTTTTGTCATCTTTGAAGCAGCCCAAGTTGATCGGTATGTCTGTAAAACCTGGAGAATGGGAACACAAAGATTGTACTCTTTCCGGGTACAACAAACCCTGCTGGCTAAGGCACGTAACATTGACAATGCGTTGTTTGCATGCTTGATTCTGAGCACGCGTTACGGCGCTCACCGCCTCCCGAACCGTAACTTCACACACAGGTGTGAAGTTCAATGACTTGCGATCTAGCTTTATTTTGGCGGTGCGATTTCTTAGCTGGGATTGTAACTGAGTTTGCTTGTTTATGTTTGTCTGCTTGTCGGGTGGAAGTTTCAGTTGACGTAAACCTTTTGGCAGGCCTTCATCCTCCTCTGGTTGAGAAGAACCACCCTGCAATTTGCCAGAGAGTATCAAGTAATAAATTTGTATAAATATTCTATTATAATATTCAGTGTTATATATAAGAAGAAAGCATTTTAGCATTCTTCTGTATTAGATATTCTATCATTATTTCTATCATTATTCGGTCTATTTTTTTAGTTAAATTAATATATACTTTTTATATTTAAAAATTGAAATAGATATATATAATTGATACTTGATAAAAGTGAAAAGAAAAGTTTATTCTAGAGCAGTCTAGTGTTGCAATAAGAAACAAACTTATTGTCTTCCAAGAGATGAGATTTACCTCTCCAGATGACAGCCGGCTGGACTTGCCCTTGTCATTGTCCAGACCAAAGAACGTGTGTAGGTAGACCTGGACGCATAGCACAGTTATGCCAAAGGCAAAGATCAGCCGGTACTTACGTAGGCAGCTCGACGATCGACCGCCCGGATGGCTCCTGATGATTGCCATTATTTTTCGGGGCTCGCTCGCTCGCGATTACCGTCGATTACGACGTGCTACCGAGGAAGCCGGGTCCATCGGAGACTGAATGACTGTCTCGTTATGACGACGACCTCATCGGTGAGAACTGTCCACTTCCGCCGTCTTCCTCAGCGGAGAATCAAACGTGCGTCTCCACTTTTACGCTCCGCGTCGCGCCCCATCGCACGTAACTACATGTAATTCGCACGAATACACCGAACGCGAACACTACAACGCGATCACCGCATCAGACAGTGTCAGACAGCATCTCTTGAATGATTAAGCGCGATGGCGGAGGTTAGATCGCACGGAGGTTAAGTTAGGGTTAGGCTCATGCGTCACAGCGCGCGTGCCCTGGAGCTGCGTCGATTCGATGGCGGTCAGGCGGTCCCGCATAGGTTATGGTCCGCGTCTTAAATAATGCAGTAAACAACTTTAGTCACGCTTTTTATCGGTCTATGCGGTCATCCACGAGGAACGCCTATGGCAGCCGAGCGCCGTGAGACAATCCCGCGTCTGTTCCAAGCTGAACCGGTGAACGCGGTGACATAGGCTTGCGCACTCGACGGGAGGGAATACGATTTTTGGGATTTTAAATGCGACGCCAGAAAATGGCAAATGCAATGTTCACGCACAAGACCAAGGTGGAGGATACCATCGAATGTTTCCTCTATCCCAAATTCTGCTACGCATCCGACCCGGACGCGGTGACGGAGGCGAGGCTGAGCGAGGAGATTGCTAAGTACAACGAGGAAATTGCCTCGTTCGTCGGTGATCATATCTGGCATAGTGACAGCTTAAATTTCCGTCCTAGAACCAAGCAGGCGATGCTGCTGAATCGAACCCTTGAGGGATCAGCGGTGGAGGAAGGTGAATATTTTCATTTCCACTTGTAGTTTTATTCCTTAAGATAATCAATTAGATAAGAATAATTAATCATTTTTTGCCAGATTACCATACCTTGCCTCACATTTATGCAAATCAGCGTTTTGATGAAGATATAGGGGACGAATGGTTGACGGTGTTCCTAATATTTAGGCTCACCAAAGTCTTCGACGGATTGATCGCTAGAGTGGTAGATTCGGATGGAGAATTTCTTCTGATAGAAGGCGCCCATGTCTTGCCACTCTGGGCCAGCCCTGAAACGTGCCAGGATCGTGTGTTCATTCATAACGGTGATATTCATGTTATTAGAGAAAGGGGAACGTCGTTTCCTAATTTATTAAATAACATAAATGGCAAGCCACATATTTCTAAGATGTCTGAGAAGGTGCAGCTTGTATTACAAAAGCGAATTGGCATTTATCCTGATGAGATTCAGAAGAGAAAGCACAAGGCCCGAGCCTTCCTTCCGGAGAAGGCTGCCTCTATACTTCGTCTAGAACCAAGACTCATAGCTCCAGCGATTAGAACTATCTGCCATTCGGATCCACTCGAACGCAAAGTACAATAGAATTAATTTGACTTTTTACATACACAAGGTGATCCTTAATTATTCTAAAAAATTTGTAAAGTGATTCCTCATATTTAATTCAGGATAAAAATGGATTAAAATTTAATTCAGGATATAACAATATATGTCTGAGTTAAGGGATTCACCTCTTAAAATCTTTTAGAATACTTAAGGATCTTCTGTATAATCGATTCTGTACATCGTATTTGTTATTACAATGTATTGTAGGTTTGTCGTGCCATGAGATATTTCCCTCCCGAACAACGAACTATGGTCAATGTTAAAATGACCAAGTGTTTATACGCGATGGCGACGCACTGTCGTTATACTGGTGATCCAAGAACAGGTTGGAACATACCACCTGCAACTTGCTCAAAATACAATGCTCATGTTCTCGGAGTTAAAATAGCATGCGGCTTAGAGATGTTAGTAGCTCGGGCCAATGAGGAGCGTAGAAAACGTATCAAAGAACAGTCGGACGTTCCCGACGATGCTGAAAAATTAAAGCTGAACGAATCAGCTTTCAACGCTTATCTAGCTCGTTTAGAAGCGAACGGTTACTTTAGAGATCTGTTGGAAGGTAGTCAGGAACGTGATAAGCTACTATCTACAGCGAAAGAGTATTTCTTGAAGCATGCTACTTTATTTGATAATCTAACAAATTTGTACGAAAGCGATGCTCAAAAAGTCTTAGAAGCATGGGAGAACATACAGACGAATGACATTGAAATGCATGGTAATTTATTTATATATTTAAATGACTTCTAAAAAGTAGCATACAGATGAATTAGTAGTATATAAATATTTATGCTATTTTAAAAAATAGTATGTAAATAATTTCCAGACTGTTAAATATTACACATTTAATTATAATGAAGTGTATTTTTTGTACATAGCTCAAGATGAGAATACGTTGAGTCCTGCAGATACCAATAGTTGGCTAAATGTGGACCCAGCACAGTTAGAAACATATTTAAACCAACACTGGGGCAACGTTAAGGATAAAAAATTAGAAAAACAGGAATCTTTAAGTCTCCGAGAAAAAGTACAATCGTTTCTCAACCAAACCAGTGACATTGATGGCGTGCATTTCTTAGGGTATGATTTCTATCTGTCGGAGAAATCGACAATTTTAGGAACCATCATCATAATTTATTCGCAAAATATGAAAAAGTAAATAATTGATAATTTTATTTATAGAGAACAATCAATGGAGAATGACATGCAAGACGCGGAGGATGGCGCACGAATAGATTTCGATGCAGACGTTTTCGATAGTACGTTAAGAGGTATCCTTGATTTAGTTGTTCCGGGAGGAGAGGACGAGTTCGAGGGTAGTTCAGAGGGATCGCTGGGTGGTGATGATGAGGATAAAGGTGGCGATATGGACAAGTATATGCGGTTGTTAGACTCACAATTACAATCGCAGATGGTAAAAGATGAAAGTTTGGTAGCGGATGATGACGATAATAATAGCACGGATCCCGTAGAGGCAAGTTTGCGAGAAAGTATCGAAGCCGAGGCCGGCGGTTCCGGCCCGGCCGGGAACATAATCGGAGGTCCTGTCCGAAGGCTTATGCACTTGCAGTTGCAATCGCCTACGACAGTACCGCCCGACTTACAAAGTTAATGGCACTAAATATATAATAGATGATTAACATAGTCGATTCACGTTAACATTCGTAAACATTATTACAACCTTCGCTTCATTCTGCAAGATACATTAAGCATTTGCCATTTTTCAAACAAGGAGAAAAGACAATGGACTAAAATCTCGTTACTGTCTAAATTATTACACATTTATTACTTAAAATATATACTTAATGTTATCGATCAAAGCACCTTTATCACGCAGTTAGTATCATTGATACATATTTCACAATTGTACTTTTCATCACTCGCTATATCACTGTTTTTCATACAAATTATATAATTATATATACAGATATAACATATAAGATGTTATTATCGCGACCATAGAGTTAGATATTAAGAATCCTACTATTTGTATATGTAGCATTTTGTTTCCACTTTTGTAACTAATTTTACTAAGCATCAAAGTCTTACGTGTAAAGAGCTTTGTACATTTCAATTAGAATAATGAGAGACACGGACGTTTGTTGTGTACAGAATTTGTATATTTCATTAAGACTTGTTAAAAGAACTTGTTAAGTAACGTTAACTGTTACGTTATGATGACATGTATACGCGTTTGTGCTAGTGTATACATTGATCTTCATAGAGTCCCGTATAGCCTATCATTTATATTAAAATTTAAGGAACCATCTTTCGGTGCTGTTAGGTAATTGATTATTTGAATGTCTGTTTGAACCATTTTGGTGTCTTGTTTTGATTCTGAGTTGATGGTGATGATGATTTGCCGCTACCGCTCGGTCCCGGAGTGACATGATTGCTCTCGACAACTGTGCCTCTATCACTTTCAGCCGTTGGATCTTGTTCTTTCCGCATCGTGGCGATTCTATAGATAAGTAAGCAAAATTTGAAGACAATCTGTATTAAATGATACCATCAATATACCGTACCTAGATTTCACAGCTTCAATACCAGCGGCTCTAGGATCTGTCAGTTGTGCTTTTACATTCGAGTTTAGCGATGATGGTCCAGAATAATAAACGATAGCAGAGGGAACAAGATTTTCGTCTATTAGTCGTGTGTCGGGGTTCAAAATATGCCTTGGTGGGCTAGTATCTGAAAAGAAAAGAATATATAATAAAATTTTATCCAACACACATAATAAAATTATTACATGTTTGCCTTTTGCATAAAATGAATGTGATAATTGCATATCATTACTCACAGATAGTGAATTCGCAATCCGGATTCTCCAAATAGCTTTTGATGAAGTCCTTGATAGCTTTGATAGTCTCTAGCGGTTCAAACAAACCCTGAAGAACGAATTGATCGGGAAATTGTATGCGAATTACGGCGCGACGATATTTAACCAATCGATCCAGAATGTGCTTATTTTGATCCAGCTGACGTTGCGCCTCTGTCAGAAGCGGAGCTTCCTCGAGTTGCTCTCTGCGACGCTTAGCATCTCGTAAAAGTGTCTTTGCATCTTGTAGATCGAGATCGAAGAAGCTATCCGGCAATTCCTCCCTCGGCAATGCCTGAGTTCCAGCTTGATTGAACACTAGAGCATTTCTCTTTCCTAACTGTAATATAAAAATTCTCGATAAGCAAATCTATCACTTGAACGCAATTGCACGTATGCACAATTACACCTTACAAACTTAATTTCATACGCGGTTTCCTGGACTTCTGCGCATGTTTCTGCAATATGCCGATTTGTTCCAGCATCGTCTTCGTGGCTGGATGCAATGGGATGACTTTCTCCTGTCTTAAATATATCTTTCTCTTGGTTTTTATTACTAAGCGCATTTACTGTCTCATCTTTTGTGTCTATTTTCATTTCATCTCTCGATTCTTCCTGATTTTCTATTTTTGATGTGCTTTCTGTTAGTAAATTAATAGTTTCATTTATTGTCTTACTACAGTGTGATGAAGATGATGGCACTCTTCTGTTACTCGATGAATCATTCGCGACTGACTTTGGAAGCAAAGGCGTAGATACGTGTGCCTGAGTTTTTAATTGTTCATGATCACGATATATCAATCTCAATATTGCTTTTCCGCTATTGAGTCCCAGCGATTTTAACGTTGTTTTCTCTAACGCTTCTTTGCCACACACCTGGAAAGATTTGAACCGTTTACTTTCAGCCTCTCTCATTCGCTCGCTTGCATTAAATATATAATTATGCAACATCAATTTCTACGGTATGCCGTATCTCTTCAAAAGTGACACAATTAAAAAAACGTGATTTTAAGTTATTAACCAGAATGAATATAGAGTAAACATTATCTTATCAATCGTTAAAAGTGAACTAACTTCATAAAAAATCGTCACAATTCAAATTCTTGGAGAGTAGTGAAACGAAAATGACAAAAATGATTGAATTTTATCGTGTTAAGAATACATTCTTTTTGCCGATATTCTTTGATTGTTATAATATTAATAATTTTATATTAAGTTGAAAAATATGTAATTTTTTAAATATATAATATATAAATGAAAGAGTAAAAAAGCTACACGCAAGATGTCAGTAGCAAAAGTCATATATTTAAAATTTCATCAATTTAACATAAATAAATATAATATATGTTTATTTATGTTAAATTGATGAAATTTTTCATAAGTTTTTTGGCATATGATCTTATTATTGTCTCTTGAAGACACTTAAGTCTAAGTAAATGTTAAAAACTTTTGTGTTCAGACTCTATCACAATAAATCATTTTATCTTTGTTTAACATTGACAGACAATAAGGATGTAATAATTTACTATGTTAAATTGTGTCTATTGCTGGAAAGCATAGATCCTTAGTAATGCAAGTGACTAAATTCGCTATTAATTTTTCAAGCTGTATCATTTTTTAAGTAAGAGAATAAATTATACATGATGTTTTTAAATAAGTGCGAAAAATTTTAAAAGACGATTTTCTTTTATCGAAAATTAAGGGATTTTTATTTTCATAAACATGCACTTTTGTCCCTCTCCGAGGAATTCTTTGAAAGAGGGAGATAAAAATTAAGCTTAATTTTTCTTTTCAAATTTTGGACAAATTAGAAAAAGTGAAATTTAGTGGACATTTTCCATTAGTAAAAAGGATACTTATTAGTATAAAAAAAATAAAATAAAATAAAAAATTAAAAAATAAGAAAGAAAAAGGCCCAAAAAACTTTTTTTTTATTATATCGTTAATGTAGAAGTTGAA
>NW_017306059.1:3177322-3189337 GCF_001594115.1 Trachymyrmex septentrionalis | reverse complement strand
TATATATATATATATATATATATATATAGTAATATAACTGCGAACAGGATTTTATTTGGTATGTTACCATTGCTTGTTAAAGAGAGCAAAATATAATTTATATTATGTTTTGTCTTTTACTGTCTATAATATTTTATGTTTTAACATTGACAATGATCCGATCGAAATGTTTGTTTATTGCTAGCACTTTGTTATTAAATCTTAACTAAAGGATGTAATTGTTTCTTTACTTATGTTCCAACTTCTACATTAATGATGTAATTTTATAAAAATTTTTTGGCTTATAGTCCTTTTTTTTCTTGTTTTAAATTTTATGAACCTGACCTTATTATTAATAGACATTATAAAAATGTAACTTTTATCTCCACCTTTGAAGGAGTTTAATTCTTCATAGAAAGATATAGGAGTTTATATGAAAAATTCCTCTTAATCTTCAACAATCATTTAAAAAAATTTTTTTTAAAACTTAGGAATATCCTGTATTTACATACTTCACGATGCATGTAGATCAACACAGCTCTCTCAAGGTCAGAATCAGGATACATTTCCATCAACGCTTGAGCCAACGTTGTATCCGGCGAAAACTCGCGCAATATTCTCTGTCCATCCTCCGGCTGAATGCCAATTGTGACATTCGACGTGGTACGAGTTTTTGTACAGGCTACCATCTCCAACTGAGCGTTATTCGGCAAACCAGTGAAGCGGAATATCGTATTAGGATCTAGTATCTGACGATTGTGTCTGTAACATTAATGAGAGATGTATAATGTATAGTTTACAGAAATTATATCATTGTGGAAACCGAAGTCTCAAGTGTCATGCTCACTTAATGTCATAGTCGTCGACGTTGTAACCCTGCTTCTGACATACCTCCTCCAGAACCTGCAAGAAAACTCTTTATTTGAAAATCGTAGATCGAGAATATCCTTTTCGTTTTGATGAAACCTATTCGAATGCAAGTATCACGCTAAATCCTCGTCAGACTCACCTGCAGGATCGTTGTATTAATCGTAACTTTTACATTTTGCCGGCGACCGTTTGGCGCGAGAACGATAACCGTCTTATTTACCGCCATGGTGACCAGCGAAACTCCAAAGAGGTGCGCTGAACGGCTCAACTATCGCGAAGTCAACCTATCAACAGCTGATTCGAAGCAACTCGCTCACGCAGACGTTCCACGTGTCTCTTGATGTCATCCCCTCCTAAAGTCGCATAAAGTCTCGTGTTCACCAACTGATCTGTTGTCAACAAAAAAAAAAAGAAATAAAAATATTCGATCGTATTTTTATTGAAAAGAATATATTACGATTTTTTACCGTGAAAACAGTTACATACTTGTACATGCTGTTATTTTTCTGGATCGTTTCACGAGTTTTGAAACAGCTGTCACGTCGTAACAGTTTGTGTGCTACATGCCGTTGATAGGCTATTATTGACGCTTGCGCGCGCGATTTAGATAACAATCGTACGTTGGCAAGGATCCAGGGTGATCCAGGGGAGTCGTCGAGTTTGTGTGGCCGACCTGCACGTGCATCGCGGACCGTTTACACGGTGGGGGGGGAAGGGGGGAGGGCGGAGGAAGGCGCGAGAAACAACGAACGTGTATCAAGCCCGTCCGCCGTGCAGCGGGAAGCGGGAATCGCGTGAACCGACAATAAAAGCGACGGAGAGGAGAGGCAGGAACACCCGCGGCGTGTCGCCGTGTGTTTACATGCGACAAGCGACTGCCGTCGCTGTCGCCATCATCTGACGTCTTGCCACCGTTCGACTGCACAACGACAACACAAATGATGACCTGCGAGATGAGACCTGGCAAGCCGCGGCACGATGGTCGTGTCTTTTAACCGGTATCTGCCGGTGATCCTGCCGGAGATCGACGACAGCGAGCCCGACGGCGCCGTCGCCGCGAGCGACGTCGGGCCGCCCGATATCAAGCAGCGCACCTCGTACACCACGGATGAGCCTGTTGCGAGGAACTGTTCGACCAGCACTATCAGCGGCGGTGGTGGCCCAACGACGACGGCCTCCGTGACAACGCCGGCTGTCACGGTGACGACGTCGGCGGTCACAGTACCGCTGTGCGTCCTGGGCGAGGTACAGCTACGCTTCCTCTGCCCCGACGACCTGGAAGAAGTGCGATCGCTCTGCCAAGATTGGTTCCCCATAGGTGAGCGTCTATCCTGGAAGCAGCATAACTCTTGTTTGCCTACAAAAGGAGAACGAGATGCAAGATTGAAAGATATTTTTGTAATATAATTTTGTAATATAAGTTTAATTCTTTAACACTTTCTCTCTTTTGCTTTTTTGAAATCTACTTTTGATTAATAAAAATGTATATAATTTGAAAAAGATGAGAGAAAAGAAATGGGTTGGCATCTCAGAAGAGAGAGAGAGCTTGACACATAGAAATAACAAAAGTATTGCTTATATATACAGTCTCAAGTTTCAAAAATTTGTAAGAGAATTTTCAGACAATGTGTCTGTTTCTAGTAATATATATTGTCTTTAATCTTGACACGGTGTAATATAGTCAATCATTACATTTTTGTTTATTTACCAATGTTAAACAAAGATGAAATGATCATTGTTACACTGTCTCTTACTGAAAAGCGTCAAATATTTCACAAATTGTACAATTAATTAATTTAATCTAAATTATAATTTATTTGTAATTGATATGTTAATTGTAATTTATATGTAGCCTACTAGAAATATTTTTTTTAAGTAACATGTTTTCTGTTTGTATTATATTCTAAAAAAATTATATAAATAAACAATATAATAAAAAGTGTTTCAGATAACTTAGATAATAAAATAGAACTAATGATTAATTTCTACCTGCACAGATTATCCTTATTCATGGTATGAAGACATCACAAGCTCGTCAAGGTTTTATGCGCTTGCAGCAGTGTACGGTGGAGTAATAATAGGGCTGATTGTCGCAGAGATAAAACCTTATGCCAGATTGAACAAGGAGGATCGCGGCATCTTGTGCTCCAGCCTGGGAAAAAATTGTTTAGTGGGTTATATACTTAGTTTAGGAGTACGTCGCGCGTATAGGAGAAATGGCATAGCGTCGTTGCTACTGGAACAGCTACTCGCTCATGTCACCGCTCCAGAACGTTCCTCCGTAAAGGCAGTCTTCCTACACGTGCTCTCCAGCAACGCTCCCGCTATATTGTTTTATCAGAGATGTCACTTTCGACTGCACAGTTTCCTTCCGTATTACTACTCGATCCGGGGAAAATGTAAGGACGGTTTTACATATGTTCTTTACGTCAACGGCGGACACGCACCTTGGGGTGTTTGGGACTGGGTTCGTCACCTGGCCGGTGCGATGACTAGTCTCATACCGTGCAGAGTACCACGATGGATTTGGCAACGTCTTTTATGGGCAACCACTATTCTTTCGTACCACAGATGATACATTTTGTGATTTATTATGTTCCATTACATATTTATTTTTCTCTTTTGGATTATAGAGATGTTATATGTATGTAAAGTGCCATAAGTTGATTCAAGTAGTTAGCCATATGCGTAGTCCTGTGCTAATGCAAAGTTAGAAATGGACATTGATCAAAGATCGATTTATATAACGTGAACAAATATTCAAATTTGTCTAAAGTTTGGGCAGCAAGGCTTCAGAGTATCTTAGCACAGCATTTGTTACCAAGGATTGCTAGTTATTAAGTACATATCGTTATTACAATACTGTTGTAATAGTTCGAGATGTAACTGCCAAAAATAATTAAGTTTAAAGAATTCGCACACGTTAAGACTTAATATATCTTCCATCATTTTAAACAATTATAATACTCTAAATCTCATTGTTAATTTTAATGAAGGCACAAATCTTGACATAATTAAGTATATTTGTCTATCTTTTGTTTGAAAATTGTGTATCCTAATTTTTTTTTTTTTTTTTTTCTACGAGGGTAGGGGGAAATCTTCAAAAGACCCCCTAGAGCCCGTACCCTAGGGGAGTGCCGGACTCGAGACATTTGCATTGCGATACTGCATATGTCTCGCCTATCGGCTAAAACCCCCTCCCTTTTTTTCCCTTAAAATATTCATTTTTTAAGCAAAAATGATTTAAAAGACTGCATTAGTCATACTTTGTATACCTCTGCTGCCACATCGACTGTATAATATATGTATAAACTATGTACATATTTTGTATATTAAATAAATACTTAATATATTAACATGGATCAATGAAAGTAAAATGAATTAATATGATTGGAAACAAGACCGTCTATATAAATATTAAAACTTTAAATACAAAGCGCGTTCCCGGTCCGAGAACCGGGATATTAATTCAATTTAATTGAATGTATATTAGATAGTAGTTCAACATCTTAACACTCGGACCGGGAAGGCGCTTTGTATTTAAAGTTTTAATAAAATGAATTAATAATCTATCCTGATTACTAGAGTATTTTGAAATTTAGAATTTAGTAGAATTTAGTAGAATCTACTTGGAAAGCAACTTAACTAACTTATACTAGAAATATCAAACAATTATTCTTGATTTTGTTTATATTTTTTAGATGCCGTATTTTTCTTTTTTGTAAAACAGAATTCTTTTTTTAGAAATTTTTTTTTTGAGAAATTTTTTGATATCTTTAGAATTTTTCTTTTCTTTTTTTTGAGAAATTTTTTGATATTTTTTTAGAATTTTTCAATATCTTTTATATTGATGAAACATTTGTTTTTATAATTTTTTTTCCTATTTATTCATTTGGTCTTTTTTTTGGTAAGAAATATAGATAATTTTATACATATAGTTATGTTTTTATATATTTACATAATATATAAATATCTTGCTTACATATTTACATATATTTGACATTTTTGTATTCACTTATCATACTTATCTTTAAAGGTGATCCTACACGATCACTAATACTAAACAGTAATATTGAATCAATAATACTGACAGATGTATCAACATTTTTAGTTTTTTACAACCTTATATGATCAATATTATTAACAATATATTTTATTTCAGTTTTATGTACATATACATTATCTATTGCTCTGTGACATGAATCCTAATAAAGCGTATTGATGCTTGAGAATCAGTATTCTTTGTTAATCCATCAATATTATAACCATACACGATCAGTAATCATTTTTGTCATTTTTGTCAATATTGATAGTATTATTGACGTGTAGGGTCACTTAACATATGGTATTCGCTCCGAAATTTTTTTAACTGTCCTTCGTGGGTTCAGTATACTCGACAAAACTTTAAATTATTGTTGTCTTTGCTCACTTATTTTTAAAATTGGAGGAAAAAGATTATATAACTTTTGTAAAGTTGCGAAAAATATTTGTTATAAACAATGTTTTACAATGTTCGGTATGTAAATGAAAAAACTCTGGGTCCACTAGATTCGCGCGAATTAGAAATAATATTTGTACTGAAAGTGATTATTCCAACATGTGTAAAAAAATAAGATTTTTTATTGAAAATAGTACGCGAATATGAAAACAAATATAATTAAAAATATAATATATGTTTCTTTAAATACAAATACATACGTTTGCATACATAGAATGAAACTGAGTTTTACTCATTACACTTTACTCATGATCATATTATTTGATTGTTTACAATTTACATCGATTAAACCTAAGTGAGTTTTAAATGTTAAGAAAAAATAAAACCTGATATTGATGGAATGAAAGATATATTTAATGCGCTACATCAAACAAGACTAGAATAAGATCTTACAAAATCGTAAAACACATGTACACGAGAAGTATTAAACGATTCTATATGTTCACCCATTTGCAAATATGTGACGATGATGTAAGAAGAGAGCAAATGAGTATAAAATGCAAAGATTGACTCGTTTGGTATGTATGAATTATATATTCCAAATTGAAGATAAAATACTTCTCGATGTACACGCGTATTATACATTTCTTCGCTATATATTATGCAGTCGATGTGATCAAACTTTTTTTAAAACTAACATATGCATCATATCAGGTTTAAATCATTATTAAATCATACTCATTCCACGAGAAAAAACTAAAATCAAATTTTAAAAAAGCATTTCAGAAAAAGTTGTTATAAGATATAACACCATTTCTACTATGATAGCTTTTTCGTCCTATAAAAATTAACATACTGACTATGTTTGCATTGAGAGATCTATACGCGGCTTGATCTAAAGTTAAGTCATCTTTCAAGTGTTTTACAGTAAGGGACCTAAATAATTTAGGTCGAATTTGGGATATAGACCGCCTAATTTCACGGCGTAAACTATTAACTTACGATTAAATTACGATTTGAAAAGGCATTTGTTTGTTTCATTCTATGTATACATATATTTTTTTCGACGCATATGTCATGTACAAATCTCTATAGATGTCGTTAATAAACTTTTCCTAATATTTCGTTCTTAAAATCGATTTGTATATACAAACTATATACATGCAAATGTAATTTTACAATATGTACAGTAGATACATATGCGTTTATATTACAAGTTAAGTACTTCTGGGAGGTAATGTTTGATTTACCATTTGAACTAAAGTATTCATACTTAATGTATCATTTGTATCATGCGGCCAACTCCAAATAACTCGTTCCTTGAATGCTTGGGCGAAACTTGCTACAGCATCAGGTGGTCTATTGTTTAATCTGTTTCGAACTTCAAACTCCGATTGTCCGGTTGATGCATTAAAAACGTAATATACATTAGCCTTTTGGCTAAGATGACGTGCCCATGGTTTAACAATACTTCGTATGAATATCACGCTGTTAAATGCCGAATAAACGGGTTCTTGTACGGGTTTCTGCAAATTCATTTCACGATGTTCTGTTGTATTAATCGTGTTCATGTCGCGTTCCAATGGATTCTTCGTGAGTTCGAAAGCGATATTTGAGGATAACTTTACACGCTGATCTGTTATTCGTAATCTTCTATGTATATCTGGTGTCAGCAAGAATCTTTCTTTAGCACGAATGCAAGTGTAATCATTCGGAGCCGGCTTCCATAATGCATCGCAAAATTTTTTCGTGAGATTAGATCTGAAATATCAAATATGACACATCAAAATATTAGTTGTAAATAATACAATGATTAGTCATATTAATTAAATGTCATTCTGTTGAATTTGTATTCAAATTTAAATCAATGGTATTTATATTTTGAATACATGTTTATATTTGAACACATATTGCTTTAACATTAAATTAAAATTAACATGTAATTTTAATTTGATCTATTTTCATTAATTTGCATATTTTTAATTTATAAAAATATTCGAATAGTTATTATAAATATCAATATTTTACATTACGTTATTAACATTTTATAATTTTATTGATGAAACTTACCGATGGGACAAATACAGTTTGCTTACATCCTCTCCACCAAGCATATATGCATCTATAATATGTAATGCTTGTGTCTTTGCAAAATACGTTCCCGTCCATTTTGATTCGCTTGCTAGTTCAGCATATACAAGAGTATTGGATGGTAGCTCGATTTTTATTCCTTTGTCTACTGCAGTTGCACTTCTCCATTTGCCTTTTACATACCGGTACACCTGTTTTCTTCCTAAGCTCAAGTAAAACGTCGCCAATTTATCTTCCTCGAGATATGGGCCCGAACAACACGGCATACAATACCAATCAAATGGCTGATTCAATATCGTATTCCGTACGTTGTCGTTCTTTAATTGTGTTGCTTCACATTTGAGTAACCCAATGGAGTCACCTAATAATTCCTGCGCCTTGTCTTGCGGCTTTGATACTTGAGGTCTTACTCTAGTTTTGTCCGGCAAACCCCAATACTTGAGGCATTCTTTCCGCATCTCTGCTTGCTTAGGTTCAATCAATGTTGGATCTTCACAAAATGCAGCAATTTTTAACAGATTTACTATCTGTTTTTTTCCTAAAATATCGTTGGAATTTCTCAGGTATCTTAAAAACTTCGCGTCTTCCTCTAATACATCAAGAGGTACTATTTCAATCACATCGTTGCTATCATCTCTTCTCGAAAGCAAGTAATTAATTTGAGATAGATAATCCATCACTATTTGCGTATCCATTTTCTTCCTTTTACATATCAAGTAACGTTCTGAATTAGCTGGTCTGGAAGTATTAGGCTTGAAAATCGAAATACTTTCAAAGCAATGATACATCAGATAAACAAGCCCAACGCTAAATGGTGTAAATAGATCGAACAGTTTTGTAACAAAATGTCCACCTGGTCTCACTATCATCAATGCCACTAAGCATTGACAAAGATATAATTGCTTCGATAAAATCTCCTGTATATTTTCTTGACCTTCCACTGAAAATCCTCCATCTGACATCATGAAATGTACACCTTTATTATCAGTATGTCCCATCACTATTGATCTAAACTCCCTTTGATTTTGCGCGTCAAATACATCTCCGTTGCCTTTGCTGCCATAAAACGGATGGAAAGTTTCACATGGGCCAGCGAAGAAGTCATCCAATGAAAAATCATTTTCATTCTTTAAAGTGAATCCAAATCCTTTAGCGTGCCATTTCTTTTTTGACAAAATGTATTCGCTGAAACCACCTGGACCAGCACACACATCTGCGAAGTACAGCAATTCATTAGGATCAACATTCTTCGGATTAGTAAACATAGAGTCACACGCTCTGTCTATATTCGCCATCTTGACTGCTGCACGATTCAAGAAGTTTACACATCGAATTGTTTCGAATGGATTTGAACGCGTTCTTGCTTTCCGCATTTCCGCTTTGTCCAATCTATCAAATATAGTTTTAGAATCAATGATCTGCCTTAAAATATTAGGATTGCAAAACATGGTCTCATCGTCTATAGTATGTTTCTTCGGACCATACTTTATCCAATGGAACAAATTCATATCTTCACTAAAAGGTGCAATAGAATGTACGTTTTGCAACCATTCAATATCTTCTACAACTTTTATTTCTTCTTCTGCAGGATCCCACTTCAAGCTAGCTTCCTTGAGACCCGGCACGTAATGTCCAAGTCCTCTTCGTCCACGTTGCTTAACTGCTTCTATTGGTTCGACACGACCTTGATCATCTTTTCCAAGACCTTTACCTGGCTTGTATCCCATTTTTTCCATCATATGTTGAATTTTCTGGGGTACTTTACTTTCATTGGCATAAACTTCTACATTATCCACCACTTTATTTTCTTCAATGTACTTCTCTCCTGAAGACATATTAGTATCAAACACTTCTCCATTATTCAATTTCTTCCTTTTACTCTGATGTTCGTAAATACTATCATGACTGGTATTCATTTTATCATATCTATGCTTTTTGCTATACTGCTCGCTATCATAGATAGCAATTTCTTGCTCATGCTGTTCTCCATTATATGAAATCATCGAGTTATCGAAGTTATTATAGCGATACATTGTATTTTGTATCACATACTGGGAATCTTTATTGACATCACTAATGACATCCTGTTGAGTATAACTGTCAAAAGACTCTGTCATTCTCGGTGTAACATCCTCATTACTAGTAATACTATCATCAGTACCTAACAAAAAACAACATTCCATTTTTTATAATCTATCTTTATTCTTTAGAATTCTACAAATATAAATTAAATATATAGAAAATAAAAAGAGAATACATACTACTATCCATGCTGTCTACTAATTTCAGTCACTTTTTAACGCTCTTGTAAAGGTTTCCTTTTAACCTATAAAGTATAAAATGCATTTATTAAAAATTTAAAAATTACTTGGCAGAAATTAGTATAAAAATAATTTTTTATAGTATTTTAGGTTTTAAGAAAAATTATAGATTTTGAAGTGAAAGTTTTATGATATAGACGGCAAAAAGTTTGAAAATTTGTAGATTTTATAACCACCTAAAGTAATTTTAATAAACATACATCCTAACTGTGTACTTACTAGAATATAAATGATAGTAAAATCTATCACGATATACTATTTAACTATAACTTATTCATGTTTATAATATCTTTTTCTTTTATAATATCTTTTATTTATAAACGGTCATTTGTTATAAGTCATAATACTACGCACAGCACAGTGGCCCGAAGCTGCTCGAAGCAGCCCAAAAAACCCCAAAGTTTCCTAGTATCTGTGTACAAGGTGTCTGTTAAATAAGATCGGAGCCACATTGGGGGCATAGAATGGATCAATGAATGCAATAGTTCACAAGATATTAATTACTAAAAATGGAATAAGACTTTTTTATTCTCCTTAACCCATTCTACACCACCAATGTGGCTCCAACTTTACTTAACAGACACACTGTATATTGATACATATAGAGCTGTGTTCAGAAACTTCTGGGAATTTACACGGGTGCACCTAAAAGTACCTTTGTATGGAATCGTCAAGTTTTATAAATATTTATGTTAAATGTCGAAACATATGCAATAATATGTTAAATAATTTAATTGAAATACATTGGATTTAATGTACATGTACTGTTAATAGAGGCATCTTGTAATTTATGTTATATAATATAAACAAATATAAATTTTCAGTATTATATGTTAAAACAGTAGCGTATAAATAAACATAATCTTTCTTAATTTATTTTGCGTCAAGTATCTGCACAGATTATTGCATTAAGATTAAGATTTATGCACAATATTTTTTTGCTCCACGCTTACATGTAATAGCACCTTAAAAGTACTTTTTCATGCTCATTTTCAGCACACATAAGCTAAGAACGCATTATCAGCACTATTTGTGTCATTGTATCCTTGTTTTACGTTTAATAAACAACAAAGATAAAATAACAGAAGAAGAATAACGCTAACAGCGTCTCTCTGAACGCACTAAATATAATTCATAACATATTTACAAAATATTCATAAATAGGGAAAATAAGGATTTATTTTAAACGTTTTGTACATATTTTTGTGATCTTAAGTAGATTGCATAGATCATAAATATAATATAATTATTATGAAATAATTATTGTAAATATTGTAGTAAATTTATTACACATTTACAAAAAATATTTCATAATATTTATATTATATTTATCATATATATTGTATATTTGATCATTAATGCTATGAAAACATATAATAAAACTTTAATCTATTATAATCTATATAATTATAATCTAAATAAAAAATATTCACTAAAAATATTTATTTATATCATAAAATTACATAAAATATTTAGTCTATATTTTAATAATATTTTGAATAAACCCATACAGCACAGAAGATTGAAGCAATATTACTGTAATACAATATTTATGTTAATATAAGAGTTGGGTGTAACTATTATTCTCTAATATTATTGATATTTGAGATTAGATTAATTCCTACATTTTTTAAAATTATTTATTGGAGAAGAAATCCAGAGCGTGTCAGGGCTTTATATTACTACATGGGCTGAAAAGTCCCGGGATTTTTAATGAAAACAAGCGTTTTTTGGGCAAAGTTATATTTATTCCTCAACATAGTTGCCTTCGAGGGCGATACACTTGGTATAGCGATTTTCCAATTTTGATGCCCTTTCTGTAGTACGAATCAAGCGAACGTCCAAGCGTTTCGTTCCTTCGAAATACGCCTCGGTTTCCGCGATGACTTCCTGATTCAATCTGAATCTCTTTCCCTGGAGCCACCGTTTGAGGTTTGGGAACAGATAATAGTCGCTGGGGGCCAAGTCTGGAGAATACGGTGGGTGAGCAACCAATTCGAATCGTAATTGGTCCAATTTGGCCATCGCTTTTAAGGACGTGTGTGACGGTGCGTTATCGTGATGGTACAGAACGAAGGCGAAAGTAGCGTCATTCAAACGACTGTAGCTTGTAAACGAATGGATGAAATGTCATAAAACTTCATACATAAACTGTGACAGATGAGCCTCTCGAAATGAGTCATGTTCATTTTCTAGTGGCTAGAAATTGAAAAATCTCAGGACTTTTCAGCCTATGTAATATATGATGATATATATGTTATTGATTTCATTTCTTTTATTAGTGTATATTTTATGTATATATATATATATATATAT
>NW_017306059.1:3176550-3177044 GCF_001594115.1 Trachymyrmex septentrionalis | reverse complement strand
TGTGTGTGTGTGTGTGTGTGTGTGTGTGTGTGTGTATGTGTGTGTGTCTGGGATGACTATAAAATTTAGATTAATGGTAAAAATATTGGGGGTATATATTTACTTTTTGGAGGTTTTAAATGATTTATATAGCTTTTTTTTTTATTAAAATGCCTTTATATTTATTTCATGTTTGATTGCCTAAGGCCCATGTTTATGAGTCAATAATTGGAGACTCCTGTTTATGGGTCAATAATTTTAGCGGGGGTATTATTGAAAATGGGTAGGTATGAATTAATTTGTTTTATAGAGATATTTTATGCAGTTGGTGTAAAATATAGGTATGTCATTTTTAGATTAAGAATTGCAGATAATATTGTAGTTGGTATTTTGTGTTTGATGCAGGTAGATATAAAGATTATTCGTCGGTAGTACATATAAATTTAATGAGTAGTTTGATGATTCATTTCAACGTTGGAATATTAGGTAGATAATAATGATTTCTCATGGTTGTG
>NW_017306059.1:3173936-3175963 GCF_001594115.1 Trachymyrmex septentrionalis | reverse complement strand
TATATATATATATATTTAGATTATTTGTAGTATTATTTATAATAAGATTAGTATTTTGTTATTTAGATATGGTAATTATTTGAGAGTGATTAGTTTATGAGTTTAATTCAGTGAATTTAAAATTTATTATAGTTTTTGATTGAGTTTTAGTGTTATTTATTAGATTTATTATATTAATTTCTTCAATTATATTATATAGATTAGTTTATATAAGTTCAGAAAAATATTTGAGTTGATTTAATTATTTATTATTATTATTTATTTTATCAATAATATTAATGATAATTAGGTCTAATGTGATTAGGATTTTAAATGGTTGAGATGGATTGGGCAGTGTCTTGTTGTTTGATTATTTATTATCATAATTATAATTTTTATAATTCAGGTATGGTTACAGTATTGTGTAATCGAATTGGGGATGTGGGAATTTTAATGACCATGAGAATAAAAATTGGGAGATGAGATTTAGTAATATTTAGAAGAAAGGGGGGAAATAATATTATTAATAATGTTAGCAGCAATCACTAAGAGAGCTCAGATTCCTTTTTCAGTGTGACTTTCTTTAGCAATGGCGGCTCCTGGTTTTTGCTTTAGTGCATTCATCAACTTCAGTTACAGAGGGGGTATATAATATTTAATATTTCGTTTTAATAAGTTTTTAATAACTACAAAGAGAATTATTTTCTATTGGGATTTTTGTCTGTTGTTACTATATTTATGGCAGAGGTAATAGCAAATTTTAAGAATGATTTTAAGAAGATTATTGCTTTAAGGCAGTTGGGATTAATGATAATAATTTTAAGTTTTGGATATAGGATACTAGTTTATTATCATTTATTGATACATGCTATTTTTAAATTAGTATTATTATAGCGATTAGTATTATTATTTGTAGCTGCAGAGGCTGTGATTCATTTAATAAAAAATATTCAGGATATTCGATTATAGGGGAAATTTAAATGATTATAATAATTCCTTTTGTAATAAGATTATTAGTTTCTAATTTAACATTAGGAGGTGCTCTACTTATATCTGGATTTTACAGGAAGCATTTGATTTCGGAGATGGTTTATATAGAGGGCGGGATTAATATAATTATATTAGTTTTAATTGTTTTATCTTTATTATTACAGTTTCTTATTCAGTGCAATTTTTTTATTATTTATTTTTTAATAGAAGACAATTGTATAGATATATATATGTCAAGGAAGATAGATTAATTAATGTTTCTATAGTTATAATAATATTTTTGAGAGTAATAGTGGGGTCAATATGCGATTTGTAAAAAAATTGAAGTTAGTGAGATATATGTACAGAAAATAGTTATTCTAGAATCTTCGTAAGTTATTCTAAAATGTTCGTAAGAAATTTATCCAAATATATTACATTGTAATATTGCTGGAAAATTTCATTGCAATATAACAAAAAACGGACATCTTAACATTGGAATAATAATTGCAGCAATAATTCTACAACGTTTCGCAACCGCCATGTAATATCACAATGTTTCAGTAAAATTATTCTGTAATCTTTCTGTGCTGTTTTGAGAGAGTTTTGGGGTTAAGATTATTAGTTATAGTTGTTCGTTTTAGGAGAAATGATTTGTATTATATGTTTAATTTTAGAAAATTTAAGGGAATTTAAAATGAGTATAGATAGTATATAGAGGTGAGATGATAAATGAGTGTATGTATTAAGAAGGAGAAGGGAAGGAGAAAAGTTAGAGTTTATAATTTAATTTTTGTAAAAAAATTTTTTTACGGATTAAATTTATTATAATAATTATGTTTATAAATTTTATAATTGTATCAAATAATGGTATAATTATATTTTATTATAATTTATATTATTTGTTTAGTTTGTTTATAATTTTTATATTTATGTGTAATAATGTTGATTGGTTTAATATTGAATAATATTTGTAATTTGTTCAGGGCACATACATACATGCTTTATCCTTATATAGATTATGATAGATTAAAGTTTTATTACGTGTTTTCATAGCATTAATGATCAAATATAATATA
>NW_017306059.1:3162302-3168187 GCF_001594115.1 Trachymyrmex septentrionalis | reverse complement strand
AATTCGTTTTGGACACGTTACAAATCCACAAAGTGAGAAGAAAATTTTTCGTCTTTTTCAGCTCGTAGTTTTTGGTATGTAAAAATTATCAAACTCATATAAACTTAAAAAATGTGATAAGCTTTTAAAAGTAGAGATTTCAAGCTTTAAAACCCTTTTTTTAAATTTGAATTTCATTCATTATTGACGAAGATATTGTATATACAACTTTGAGCTAAAAAATACGCGTTGACTTTTTAACCTAATATATATGTCAAGGAAGATAGATTAATTAATGTTTCTATACTTATAATAATATTTTTGAGGGTAGTAGTGGGGTTTATATGCGATTTGTAAAAAAATTGAAGTTAGTGAGATATATGTACAGAAAAGAGTTATTCTAGAATCTTCGTAAGAAATTTATCCAAATACATTACATTGTAATATTGCTGGAAAATTTCGTTGCAATATAACAAAAAACGGACATCTTAACATTGGAACAATAATTGCAGCAATAATTCAACAACGTTTCGCAACCGCCATGTAATATCACAATGTTTCAATGAAATTATTCTGTAATCTTTCTGTGCCAAATGGGAAGCCATTTTTACGATTCCTGCGTTTCTCGTCTTGGCAAACGATTTTCTTTCGAAACTATACATATTTCAAAAAATTTACTTACCTATTTAAAGATTAAGCTGTAGACTAAAATAGATGTAGCGATAGTACTTCTTTAAGCCGTCCGAAATGAAGAGAACCGCAAATAATATGCAAAATGACAGGAGCAATCGAACAAGGTGCATTCACTTGCAGGCTTCAATGGCGTGGGCGATTTTTGATCAGCTGACCCGCGCGCATCCCTTTTGGGCCCTTAGGGTGCGCTCACATGAGGATACGAAACTACAAAAATGATTAGTCATGGCTTCATGATTAGTCATGGCTTTACTCCGCCGATTCCGTTCCGCTGAAGTGTATTTTCCTATGTTCCATGGAGTGAATTGCGCAAATTAATGTGACTAAAAGATCACTTTTACTCACATTAATTTGCGCAATTCTCATAGATCACTTTATTAGATCTATCAGAATAGCGTTTGTCATTGGCTCGCATTGATTGCATCCGCAAATTTCCGCTCAATGGGACATAGGAAAATGAATTCCTGCGGATCGGAAATTACACATACATGGAGAGACATTGCCCCGACTTCGTTTTTTGTATTATTCATTTTAATTTTAATTTACATTTTCGCTTTTCTGTATACTATTTATACGACATTCATGTTCTGATACGGAGGTCATATTGACCTCCGTATTTATTTGGAGACATAATTAATTACTTTCAGGATTATGTTCAGATTCCCAATGCCATCGAGGTATCACTCCATTTTTGTAATTTATCGAATATTAAAGGATAACATGACATCCGAAGAATACTCAGATAGGAATCCAAATATCCCGCCTCAGCATGTTGATTAATTATGCGTTCTTGACGTTAAGAGACATATTTTTCCATTTAAATCAGCTTAATGAGATTAGTTTTTATAAGTATATGCATACGTACACACACACGCAACATCGACGGAATTCGCAAAAGAAATAAATTTGCGCATCAGAAAATATATATAGCGGAATGAATCCATGACCAACCACAAACGTTCTGCAGTTCGCATATCCGTAGTTTTGCAGTTCCTATGGGAACGCATCTTTAGGCCCAACATAGTTGGACTATTCCACTACTTTTGCTCCACCAATTGATGCTGCTCCCTACTAGTTCCGAACGTAATTTATCATATACTTTTCTGTACTTTTTCTATATCTGTACCACACATCTAACCAATGAACACATTAGGAACTGTAAGCTTATTGGCTATCACATCACATTTTGCAACGCGGTAAGCGTTTCTGCGTCCAGTGTGTAAAAACTATAAGAAAAGTGGACATTGCTATGTACTTTACATCCACTTTGTCAGAGGGCAGTAGTGCGCAGCATTATTATTATTATTATTATTAGGCGTTAGGAACTCGAAAGCTCATTGCCGCAAATACCAAATCCCGTCACTGTTTCCGTCCCTGAGCAAGATCCCTCCATTGCAGCAGCATTTATTATTAAAATATAGACTAAATATTTTATGTAATTTTATGATATAAATAAATATTTTTAGTGAATATTTTTTACTTAGATTACAATTATATAGATTATATAAATTATGTAGATTATAATCTATATAATTATAATCTAAGTAAAAAATATTCACTAAAAATATTTATTTATATCATAAAATTACATAAAATATTTAGTCTATATTTTAATAATATTTTGAATAAATCCATACAGCACAGAAGATTGAAGCAATATTGCAATGTTGCAATATTTATGATAATGTGGATAATATTTGTAGTTCGTTCAGGGCACATACATGCTTTATCCTTACAAATAAATTTATCCTTTACAATTAATACTACATTTATTGAAATATTTTATGATTTATCATGAAAAAAAATTTATCCAAATACATTGTAATATTACTGGAAAATTTCATTGCAATATAACAAAAAGCGGACATCTTAACATTGTTGAAATAATTGCAGCAATAATTCAACATCGTTTCGCAACCACCATGTAATACAATGTTTCAGTGAAATTATTCTGCATTCTTTCTGTGCTATATGTGGGAAGCCATTATTAGTTTTTTACGAGTTCCGCGTCCCCTGCCACGGTCGAGCAATCTTCTTTCGAAACAATATATTTTTCGAAAAATTTACTTACCTATTTAAAGATGAGTTGATGTATTTATGTTGAAAGATTATTTTACTATTTATTTTGAATTATATAATTTTTATTTTAATGTATAAATTTATATATGTTTTAGTGTGTAAGAGAGTACATTAAATAAATATTAAGGAATTAATAAAGAGATGTAAAAAATTATTTGTTTATAAGAAATTAATAACAATGTAGTAATGAGGAAGACTTATGAAGGTTGGGCGGATGAATTAATTGGTGTAAATGATTATTTATTAGTAGATGTATTGTTGATAAAATAATAAAATATGAAAAAAAATTAATAGAAAATTAATATTTCTTTAATATGTTTTCAAAACTTATTTCAAGATCATTAATTATTTTATTTCATTAATATTGTATAATGTTAAAAAAATTAAAATTGAGATAAAAGAAGGAGAAGAGAAAGGGATAGAATAGGTAATGGGAATAGGGGTTTATACAAATTAATAATTATATATAATAAATTTTCATATTTTGTTTAATGATAGAATGATAAAGAATAGGAAGTATGTTAAAGTAAGAATTTGCCTGATTAAAATATAAAGTTTTTCAATTAGTTGGGCATCTGCTCAAGTTAAGAGAAGGAAGATATTAATAAATATTCAATAAATGAGTTAATTAAATAATGGTTGAAGATGAATTAAAATATTGGATTTAATAAAGGGAAGGGTATAAAGAATTATAATTGATATTAAAAGACCGATAACACTTCCCAGTTTGTTAGGAATGGATGACGTATCAAAGGATGACGTATGCAAATAGAAAGTATCACTCAGGTTGGATGTGAGTGAATGTTACAAGGGGATTTGCTGGTGCAAAGTTATCAGGATCTCTGAAATATATAAGCGTATTGTATAATAATGATTAGGAAGAATAAAATAATAATAGTAAAGCCTAAGATGTCTTTTAGAGAAAAAATGGATGGAAAGGGATTTT
Source organism: Trachymyrmex septentrionalis (assembly GCF_001594115.1). Classification (NCBI taxonomy): domain Eukaryota; kingdom Metazoa; phylum Arthropoda; class Insecta; order Hymenoptera; family Formicidae; genus Trachymyrmex; species Trachymyrmex septentrionalis. Next base: position 3,164,490 of record NW_017306059.1, on the reverse strand, counting down.
ATATAGATCTCTGTTAATTCTTAAGGGATTTGAGGAACCTGTAGAGTGTAAGAAGAATAAATGGATAAAAATAAATAGTATGATAATAAATGAGAGAATAAAATGAAATGAGAAGAATCGATTGAGGGTTGAATTGTTGATTGAGAATCCTCCTCAGATTCATATAACTATTATATTTCCAATATAGGGGAATAGTTGAGACAAGATTTGTAATTACAGTAGCCCCTCAAAAGGATATTTGGTCTCAGGGAAGAACGTAATCGAGGAAAGCTGTTAACATAGATAATAAAAAAAATAGAAACTTCGGAAATTCAGGTGTTAGTTAAATTGAATGAGTGTAAAAAAAAAGGGCCGCATTTATGTGAATATTATGTATAATTCATCCGTTAGGGATATTTTGAATAATATGAATAATTCTATTAAAAGCAATATTAATATTTGGGCAATAATGCATAGAGAGAAATAATCCTCTAGTAATTTGAATTAGTAGGAAAAGTCCTAGGAAGGAGCCAAAATTTCATCAGTAAGAGATATTAGCGGGGAATGGTAAGTTGAGAGAGTGTTTAATTATTTTATTTATTTTATTCATATTAGTTTAGTTAATTAATAAAGATAAATTGTCATTTTTAGTTATAATTATATGTAATAATTTTAATGGTGGTTAAGTAAAATATGTAATAAAAATATTAAGAGGAGGGAGTAGTTAAAGAGAAGGAAAGGAAGGAGAAGGAAAAATATTGTAAATAATTATTAATTATTATTGATTTTATTAGTTAATTTTACGTAATGGGGCAGATTTAATTGAGCAAGTTTTGATAATTAGAAATATTACTAATAGAAGGAAAATTATGCAAATTAAGGTAGTATTATTGTAAGGATAAAAGTAAATACTTAAAATATTAAAAAAAATTTTTTTTTACATTAATTAAAAAATTAGAATTGAAGATATTAGAATTTAAGAAGGATATATGAAAATGAGTGTTAGATTTTATTATTATTATAAATATGAAGATATTTATGAAAAAAATTAGAAAGAGAGGATGGATTTAGTATAGTAATTATTTTTATATTGGAGATTAGTCTGGTGAAATATAGAAAGATAATGAGAAGTCCAACAATTAGGGTTAAAAATATAATAATTGAATATGTGTAATTTTTTGATCAGAATGATAATATAGTAAAAATTATTACAGAATGGATAATTAAAAAGATAATTAGAGATCTAACATTAAAATAGTTAATTAGAACTAAGAATGTAATTAAAAATATTATTTAAAAAAAAGTAATAAAAATTGTATTGAATATTTTGTTCATAAGTATATATAAGTAGAAGGAAAGATGGTTTATTAACTTTAATTTATAAATAAGGTATGGTATGATTAGTATTGAAGATTAAGAGTATATGATGGAATATATGATGGAATATTAGAGAAATTAATAATGATTAATTATAATAATGGGCAATAAAAAATAAAAATAAAGAAGTGGTAAAGAGGAGGAGACCCTAGTCAAAAAATAGTTTAAATAGGGAATATTAATTTTGGAGATTAAAGGTATATATATATATATAATAAGATAAATATTTTTTGAGTTTTTGTTTTAATAATAAAAATTATTTATGTCTTTAATTTACAAAATTAATATTTTTAATAAATTATAAAACAATTTTGTAGATATTATAATTTATATACAAATTTTTATAAATTTCTTTATTATTATTTGGTATTCAGCATATGTTAATGATAGTGGAGTTATTGATAGTAAATATATCAATAATTATGTATATTGTCATAGAGCAGGTAGGCATAGAGTTTTATTTGGTATATTATTTAATTTTTAGGGTTTGTGAGAGAGTTTTGGGGTTAAGATTATTAGTTATAGTTGTTCGTTTAGGGGAAATGATTTGTATTATATGTTTAATTTTAGAAAATTTAAGGGAATTTAAAATGAGTATAGATAGTATATAGAGGTGAGATGATAAATGAGTGTATGTATTAAGAAGGAGAAGGGAAGGAGAAAAGTTAGAGTTTATAATTTAATTTTTGTAAAAAAATTTTTTTACGGATTAAATTTATTATAATAATTATGTTTATAAATTTTATAATTGTATCAAATAATGGTATAATTATATTTTATTATAATTTATATTATTTGTTTAGTTTGTTTATAATTTTTATATTTATGTGTA
>NW_017306059.1:3159061-3162202 GCF_001594115.1 Trachymyrmex septentrionalis | reverse complement strand
ATATGATAAATATAATATAAATATAATGAAATATTTTTTGTGAATGTGTAATAAATTTATTACAATATATACAATAAATATTCATCAAATTTCATTATATTCATATTATATTTATGATCTGTGCAATCTACTTAAGATCACAAAAATATGTACAAAATGTTTAAAGGATAAATTTATTCATAAGAATTAAGCATGTATGTATGTGTCCTGAACAAACTACAAATATTATCCACATTAACATAAAAAATATTGCAACGTTACAGCGATATTGCTTCAATCTTCTGCTGTATGAATTTATTCAAAATATTATTAAAATATAGACTGAATATTTTATGTAATTTTATGATAAAAATAATATTTTTAGTAAATATTTTTTAATTAGATTATAATTATATAGATTGTAATAGATTAAAGTTTTATTACAAATAATATTTGCGAACGTGTAAGCGCTAAATAAAACGATATGGCAGCTTAAACGCTTTTCACGTTTACGCTCATTTCCACAAAATAGATTAGATGACTAAAATTAATATTAAACAATAAAAATCCATGAAAACTATAGCATCATGACACCGCATTTCAACTCGTTAGAATGGAATTTTATAGCATGTGAAAAACATGATTCGCTATCCGAAACACATCGCATAAGACATGGACGGCCTTTGTATGTACGATAAGATGGCGTTGAATCGACGACTCAACGCCATCTTATATTGGTCCGCCCATGTCTCGTGCGATGCGTTTCGACGACTCGGCGCCATCTTGTATTATACACACAAAGGGCGGATCATGCCACCATGTCTTTCTTTCATTGTGAACCATGTCTTTAAAATGCTATAAATTTTGGAAATGTGGTGTCATAATGCTACAGTTTTCATGGATTTTTAATTATCGTATCTTACGCCGCTTGACGCCGTAAAATGCCGTAAATGAGCTAGAACTTAAAAATGGTATCATTCAGATGAAAAATGTATCATGACGCCACGATGAAATTAAGAGTGCAGTGTCATGATGCTACATTCTTTTCATACATTTTCATTGTCCAACATCAATTTTGATCATATTCAGACAGCATAAAATATTTCTAATAAATATTATATAAAGCTTAATTCTCATACAGTACAGAAATATATATATATATATAATCTTTATAAAAAAATATAATTATTTAACATCATCTCATCTTAATTAAACCTTGAATTAACTTCTCTTTAACAAAATAAGAGATATATTATTGTTAATAATATCATTGAATGTCAATATAATTTTTCTAGTTGAGGTAAACCAAAAATGAACTTCTAATTTATTATCTTATGGGAATTCCCATATTACTTTAATATTAAATATAGTTTAAAAAAAACATTATATCTTCATTATAAAAATAATTTACTTTCTAATTTATTTAAAAATTTTTAATTAAATTTTCCTAATATCTCCAATACTATGCTTTACTTATTTAAGCTATCTAAATATAAAATCATTAATCAAAATTAAATAAATATAAACATTACAATCCTGAAATAAACAAAGATAAATATAAATATATATAACTCATAATAAATATAACTAAACTTTTTTTTCTACAAATCCAATAATAAAAATTTTACTTATAAATTCTACTCAACTTTTATCTAACCCAGAAATCATTTTAAAATTCATTAACTGGCTTATAAATTCATCTATATAATCCTCTTAAAAATCACATAGACCTAAAAATATATATATATAATAATATATATATAAAACCTTTCTCACAATAATTATCAACTCTTATAAAATTATCCCTATAAAACAACAAATCAAAGTAATCAATTTTAATAATAAAGGCAAATAAATAAAATAACAATCAAAATAAAAAACTCAATTTAATATAGACCCCACTACTCTACCCTCAAAAATATTATTATAACTATAGAAACATTAATTAATCTATCTTCCTTGACATATATATATCTATACAATTGTCTTCTATTAAAAAATAAATAATAAAAAAATTGCACTGAATAAGAAACTGTAATAATAAAGATAAAACAATTAAAACTAATATAATTATATTAATCTTCCCCCCCTCTATATAAACCATCTCCATAATCAAATGCTTCCTGTAAAATCCAGATATAAATAGAGCACCTCCTAACGCTTAGCAACTAATAATCTTATCATTACAAAAGGAATTATTTCATTTAAATTTCCCAATAATCGAATATCCTGAATATTTTTTATTAAATGAATCACAGCCTCTGCAGCTACAAATAATAATACTAATCGCTATAATAATACTAATTTAAAAATAGCATGTATCAATAAATGATAATAAACTAGTATCCTATATCCAAAACTTAAAATTATTATCATTAATCCCAACTGCCTTAAAGCAATAATCTTCTTAAAATCATTCTTAAAATTTGCTATTACCTCTGCCATAAATATAGTAACAACAGACAAAAATCCCAACAGAAAATAATTCTCTTTGTAGTTATTAAAAACTTATTAAAACGAAATGTTAAATATTATATACCCCCTCTGTAACTGAAGTTGATGAATGCACTAAAGCAAAAACCAGGAGCCGCCATTGCTAAAGAAAGTCACACTGAAAAAGGAATCTGAGCTCTCTTAGTGATTGCTGCTAACATTATTAATAATATTATTTCCCCCCTTTCTTCTAAATATTACTAAATCTCATCTCCCAATTTTTATTCTCATGGTCATTAAAATTCCCACATCCCCAATTCGATTACACAATACTGTAACCATACCTGAATTATAAAAATTATAATTATGATAATAAATAATCAAACAACAAGACACTGCCCAATCCATCTCAACCATTTAAAATCCTAATCACATTAGACCTAATTATCATTAATATTATTGATAAAATAAATAATAATAATAAATAATTAAATCAACTCAAATATTTTTCTGAACTTATATAAACTAATCTATATAATATAATTGAAGAAATTAATATAATAAATCTAATAAATAACACTAAAACTCAATCAAAAACTATAATAAATTTTAAATTCACTGAATTAAACTCATAAACTAATCACTCTCAAATAATTACCATATCTAAATAACAAAATACTAATCTTATTATAAATAATACTACAAATAATCTAAATATATATATATATA
>NW_017306059.1:3137828-3157289 GCF_001594115.1 Trachymyrmex septentrionalis | reverse complement strand
CTTATAGCCCCCCATCATCTATAATATAAATTCACTATATAAAATATTATAGAAGAGCACAACCATGAGAAATCATTATTATCTACCTAATATTCCAACGTTGAAATGAATCATCAAACTACTCATTAAATTTATATGTACTACCGACGAATAATCTTTATATCTACCTGCACCAAACACAAAATACCAACTACAATATTATCTACAATTCTTAATCTAAAAATTACCTATATTTTACATCAACTGCATAAAATATCTCTATAAAACAAATTAATTCATACCTACCCATTTTCAATAATACCCCTGCTAAAATTATTGACCCATAAACAGGAGTCTCCAATTATTGACTCATAAACATGGGCCTTAGGCAATCAAACATGAAATAAATATAAAGGCATTTTAATAAAAAAAAAAGCTATATAAATCATTTAAAACCTCCAAAAAGTAAATATATACCCCCAATATTTTTACCATTAATCTAAATTTTATAGTCATCCCAGACACACACACACACACACACACACACACACACACACACACACACACACATATACATAAAATATACACTAATAAAGGAAATGAAATCAATAACATACATATCATCATATAATATAAAGCCCTGACACGCTCTGGATTTCTTCTCCAATAAATAATTAAAAAAAATGTAGGAATTAATCTAATCTCAAATAGCAATAATATTAGAGAACAATAGTTACACCCAACTCTTATATTAACATAAATATTGCAATATTACAGTAATATTGCTTCAATCTTCTGTGCTGTATGATTTGAGAATGATTTTAAGAAGATTATTGCTTTATCAACTTTAAGACAGTTGGGATTAATGATAATAATTTTAAGTTTTGGATATAGGATACTAGTTTATTATCATTTATTGATACATGCTATTTTTAAATTAGTATTATTATAGCGATTAGTATTATTATTTGAAGCTGCAGAGGCTGTGATTCATTTAATAAAAAATATTCAGGATATTTGATTATAGGGGAAATTTAAATGAAATAATTCCTTTTGTAATGATAAGATTATTAGTTTCTAATTTAGCATTAGGAGGTGCTCTACTTATATCTGGATTTTACAGGAAGCATTTGATTATGGAGATGGTTTATGTAGAGGGGGGGGGGATTAATATAATTATATTAGTTTTAATTGTTTTATCTTTATTATTACAGTTTCTTATTCAATGCAATTTTTTTATTATTTATTTTTTAATAGAAGACAATTGTGTAGATATATATATATGTCAAGGAAGATAGATTAATTAATGTTTCTATAGTTATAATAATATTTTTGAGGGTAGTAGTGGGGTCTATATACGATTTGTAAAAAAATTGAAGTTAGTGAGATATATGTACAGAAAATAATTGTTCTAGAATCTTCGTAAGTTATTCTAGAATCGTAAGAAATTTATCCGAATACATTACATTGTAATATTGCTGAAAAATTTCATTGCAATATAACAAAAAACGGACATCTTAACATTGGAACAATAATTGCAGCAATAATTCAACAACGTTTCGCAACCGCCATGTAATATCACAATTAAATTCACTGTTTCAGTGAAATTATTCAGTAATCTTTCTGTGCTGTATGGGAAGCCATTTATGGGAAGCGATTCCCGCGTTTTTCGTCTTGGCGAACGATTTTCTTTTGAAACTATACATATTTCGAAAAATTTACTTACCTATTTAAAGATTAAGCTGTAGACTAAAATAGATGTAGCGATAGTACTTCTTTAAGCCGTCCGAAATGAAGAGAACCGCAAATAATATGCAAAATGACAGGAGCAATCGAACAGGGTGCATCCACTTGAACGCTTCAATGGCGTGGGCGACTCTTGATCACCTTGATCAGCTGACCCGCATCCCTTTTGGGCCTTTAGGGTACATTCACATGAGGATACAAAACTACAAAACGTTCATGATTAGTCATGGCTTTACTCCACCGATTCCGTTCCGCTGAAGTGTATTTTCCTATGTCCCATGGAGTGAATTGCGCAAATTAATGTGACTAAAAGATCACTTTTACTCACATTAATTTGCGCAATTCCCATAGATCACTTTATTACATCTATCAGAATAGCGTTTGTCATTGGCTCGCATTGATTGCATTCGCAAATTTCCGCTCAATGGGACATAGGAAAATGAATTCCTGCGAATCGGAAATTACACATACATGGAGAGACATTGCCCCGACTTCGATTTTTATATTATTCATTTTAATTTAAATACATTTTCGCTTGCTTTTCTGTATACTATTTATACGTCATTCGTGTTTTGATACGGAGGTCATATTGACCTCCGTATTTATTTGGAGACATAATTAATTACTTTCAGGATTATGTTCAGATTTCCTGTGCCATCGAGGTATCACTCCATTTTCGTAATTTATCGAATATTAAAGGATAACATGACATCCGGAGAATATCCAGATAGGAATCCAAATATCCCGCCTCAGCATGTTGATTAACTATGCGTTCTTGACGTTAAGAGACATATTTTTCCGTTTAAATCAGCTTAATGAGATTAATTTTTATAAGTATATGCATACATACACACGCACGCTACATCGATGGAATTCGCAAAAGAAATAAATTTGCGCATCAAAAAATAGCGGAATGAAGCCATAACCAATCACGAACGTTCCGCAGTGTGCATATCCGCTGTTTTGCAGTTCCTATGGGAACGCATCTTTAGGCCCAACATGGTTGGACTAGTCACTACTTCTGCTCCACCAATTGATGCTGCTCTCTACTAGTTCCGAACGTGATTTTTCATATACCTTTTCTGTACTTACTTTTTCTATATCTGTACCACACATCTAACCAATGAACACATTAGGAACTGTAAGCTTATTGGCTATCACATCACATTTTGCAACGCGGCAAGCGTTTCCAGTGTGTAAAAACTATAAGAAAAGTGGAAATTGCAATGTACTTTACATCCACTTTGTCAGAGGGCAGTAGTGCGCAGCAGCATTTTGCAGTTACAGGTTCTGAGACGTTATGTTCTTTTTTAGGTTTTTTACGCGGTTTACTTAACGCTATAAATTCTTCGGAACTTTTGATTTACCAATCGGAAGAAAGAGTTTTATTTATTGACCAATCAAAAAATGTTTTGAAGCATTCGTAACATCCAGTAGATCATAGCCATAAACTGCGTTTAGCAGAAAAAACAACTTTACAAATGTAAAATTAATTTGTAAAATTAATTTATTATAATTTTATTCTTTAATGATTGGTTTTGCCTTTTTCATTGGATCTAAATATGTGAATCAATCACATAGTAATGAATATACATATAATATAGATTGATATAAATCTAAATATAATATACAGAGAGAAATCTGAGAGAGGACATGACGGCCCAAAACTTGTAATTGCAAAATTCTGCTATTGTCTTCTGACAAAATAGACGTAAACTACATAGCAATGTCCACTTTTCTTGGGGTACATTGTCCATTTTTCAAGACTGGAGATGATAAATCGATATTTATTCACATAAATATATTAATAAATTAGTTATAACTTTATTATATATTCTATAAAATTCCTTGACAGTATAAAATCGTTAAATTAAACATTGATACAAAATTATGGAATTTCATTAATTGATACAATCGATTTTAAAATTTGTTTTTCCTTGGTATTTTCAGATAGGAATTATAGCGTTACAACTTATTATAGCGCATTTTACAAATGGTACATCACAACTTGTTACATATAGGGAAATTGTTTTGATACCTTCTGTTATGGAAATTAAGAAAAAAATAAGTTTTGTAAAAATATTCCCATAAAAGTATATTTAAATTATCGTAGAATATACTGTATTATCAGGATTTTGATATCTTTCTATTATTTTAATGATATATTTATATCTGGACAACTTCTTGACTAGACTGTATATTTCGTTCTTTTTTATGTTCGTGACGGCTAAAAAATTTTAATAAAAGAGATAAGAAGAATTTTCGTATGATATTATATATCGGACATAAATGCCATCATATATCGATATTACAAAAATAATATACATTATTTAATGTGTAACACTAAATATCTTGATATACACACACACACACACACATATATATATATATATATATATATATATATATATATATTCGTAGGTAATTAGATAAAATTGACATTAGAAAAAGACAAATTTGATTTTAATTGATGGAGATGGAGACGGTATTGATTTCTTATATATCACTGCGCGATGTCAGTTTTCTGTATACATGTTCGAATACACAAATACAGTATTTATGTAAACACGATACAATATATACAATATACAATGCATCACACTGAAGATTAATGATTATCCGAGTGATACGTATTTAAAAGATAAAACAGAGGAATAGTGAGGAGACACGATCGGGGACATCTGGCTTACTCCTCCAAGTCCAGGTCCCCCAATTCTTCTTCCAAGCCCTCTAGGTCTTCTTCCACGAAAAGATTTTCATTAATAGCTACGGCAACAGCACCCTCATCCATCGTTGCTGCAATAGAAATTAAATATTAATTATAATAAACAATATAGTATAATAATTAATATATTTATTGCCTGTGTCTAATAAAAATGTAAATTTTAACATTTAGAAATATTATTTATACGGATATATTTAATGACTGTACATAATTCATTTTATATAAGAATTTAAAATAATAAATCATTTATGATTTGTATGCTTCTTAGTTTAAAGCATTTTATCAATTAATAATGATATTGAACATATTAACATTAATTAATATAATTGCAACCTGTAGTATCTTTATTGTTATGAGTGGTATTGCTGGCCTTTAACCGATCTTCAGCTGCTACTGTGATACCATTACTATCGATTTCGCTAGCTTCAAAAGCAAGACGATCTGTATCGAGTTCTCTATACTGTACATCTTCAGATTCATCTTCTTCACGAACATAACTAGATATTGCTTCATCTCCTTCGTCGATACCTACATTTAAATAATGTTGATATTAAATTAACCAATTAAATAATTATGTCAGTGGAATTTTAATGAGCTATAACAAAAACTTACCATCTCCTGCTGCAAGATCTGGATTAAAGTAAAACATTTCTCTTCCTGATATACCAACTTGACGACCAGCCTTATAATCATTTCGCTTCTTCTCTTCATCCTTGATTGCTTGTTCCTGTTTCTCTTTCAACTTTCTCTTCTTCCAAGCCAAGAATGTCTCTAGCGTTATCTTAGTCTGTTAAAAAATTTTATTATATAAGATTATTATAATAATCTTAGTATACTATATTCTTTATGTAAAATTTTTTTGAGTTTTACATATTTCATAACAATATATTCATACCTGATTAGGTCCTAAATTGGCCCTTTCTGTTTCTATGAGATCTTCTAAGGAAATCTCATCCTTCTTGTCTTCTTTTTTCTTATCTTTTTTTAAGACAAATCCAGGAGGTAAAGCATGCCTATAGATGCATTTTTGACCAGACGGACATTCCCAAAACCAACCATATTTTGACTTCTCTACTGCTTCTAAAAAGTGTTTGCATATCTAGCGAAAAAAGAATTATTTTGTTTTAGATTCCCATAAATTGAACAAACATTCAAATAATTTCCTATAGTTAAATTATAATGCTATTTGTACAACTTACGATATCAGTAGTTGGACGACTGCCACTGCCATGTTTCTTTTCCACAACCTCTTTCAATTTATCCTCATCCCACTTATCCATTGTATCCTCTTCTTTATCATCGTCTCTCATATCACAATATAAAGATCGTTTTTCAGCTTTCCGTTCGATGCTCAAATCATGCGAAAATTTACACTTATCTCCTTTTGTACATTGTCCTTGCTTGAAAAACGCACACACAACAGACTTGGGATCTATGCCTGCAAAAATTATTTTGTTGTATTTTTTTATTTAAAGATATGTTTGATATTTGACAGCTTTCTATCGTTGTCAATATATTCAGTACCTTTATCGATCTTCTGCACTTGAACAGGTTTAAAAATAAGAGCTAATTCCTTTTGCTCCTTTAGCTTCTTCTCCTTCTCCAATTTTTTAACATTGGGATCCTCGAGTTTGCGGGGATTTACACCACCAGATTTCACTTGCTTTTCAACTTGCTGAATGAACTTCTGTTGCTTGGCACCTTTCTTGTTTTTTATACCAAATGTTTTATCCTTAAAAGAGAAAGAAGGTTCAGATTTTAGATAAATTAAGTTTGATATACATAAGTATATTAAAAAATATAGTATAAATTTATTATATAGTTTCATATATTTATCTATAAAACGTGGAATTTCAAAATTTTTGGTTAGACACAAAAATGTTTCCTACCTCGATAACTTTTTCCTTCTTCTTTTGCTCTGCTTTTTTGCTCGGCGCCGGCGGCTTTTTCGGTGGCATTCTGTCAACTCGAGTACTTCACCTCGGCGACAGATGATGCCTAAAACTGTCCGAAAAATTTTAACGATAACTACCACCTTCGCTTTCTTCCGAATGTACTGTATTGAAATCAGCTACAATTATCATGTTTTTTTTAATCAAAGTGACAACCGTAGCGCGACGAAACTTCCTAAAAAAAATTAATTATATTATAATAATTATTTATATAATTTATAATTATTAATATTAAGAATAATATCAAATTAAAAAAAAAGACAACCTAAATAAAATGTTTTTTATTAGATTGCCTTTTTCATTGTCAAATTAATCGGTTTTTTTCTTTCAGTGACTTTTCGTTTCTACCTAGGTGAATGGCAAACCTGCGATGATTGCTTATAAACTATTGCTAACTTCACATCTTTCAGCGCCACGTTGTGAAAATGTTCTTTCATTTAGCGCGATCACGGTAAGGTGAGCGTACGGAGCCAGGTTTGGCATTTACGAATTAATTGACGTTAAACCGAAGGCGCCGCGCAATGGCGAAATTCGACTTAACGTCTCGCATAGGTCAATACTTGGACCGCCACTTGGTGTTTCCTTTGCTGGAATTTCTGTCGGCGAAGCAGGTATGGAGCCGGGCGTCGCGACGTCGCGGCACTTGCGGTTTGGTTATGTCACATGTGTTGCATTGCAGATTTACGACGAGGATGAGCTGTTACACGCGAAACTTGATATTCTCAGCAAGACGAATATGATTGACTACACCATCGATATCAGGAAACAGCTTTATCCCAATGTGGAAGTACCAGAGGTGCGTTTCATATAACGTGTGTGTCACTGTTACGGAGTTGTGACAGAATTGATCATCATGGATTCAATTTCTTGTTGCATATTCAGATTGTGTTTATTCCTTAGTACACATAATGGGTCATTCATGTTCTATGTTTCTTTTTTTTAATATTAGGTATATTTAGCTATATAATAATCTTTTCTTTTCTTTTTTTTTAATTAATCTTATAAATACTTTCTAAAGATGTTAAAATATGTATATGTAAGAATCACTTAATAATTTTTATATACTTGTAAAAATAATGAAAATCAATCCAGACACAACCAATAGTAGTGAAGAAAATAATGATTTTATTTAAGTGATGAATTAACATAGCGATGTTGCAGGAAATAAAATCCAGACGTGCTGATGTATTACAAGAGCTTGGCGTACTCCAAAATAATGTTTCAGTAGTGCTTGCTCTTATGAATAATGAGGAAATTATGAAGAAAATGGAAAACATGCGTGATTCTAAAGCGCTTAATAATTATCTTACTCAAGAATCAGATGTAGGTAGAACAGTTATTACTATATTAAATAATGAAATTTTTATTTAAGTATTCTAACAAGATATTATAAATGTTAAAAATATATATTGATGTAGTTTTGTATGTACAGTTTAGGGTAGAAATGATGGACAGCTTTGTGAAGCTGGCAAAGTATCGTTATGAATGTGGTAATTATTCTGTTTCTACATCATATTTGTACTTCTATATGCTGATTATGCCCCCTACTGATAAGGTAAAATCAATTTTTATAATTATAAAAATTAAGTACAATATGTTATGAAATTATCTATTTTAATATTTGTATATTTAATTTTTAGAACTATTTAAATGTTTTATGGGGAAAATTGGCATCAGAGATTCTTGTACAAAATTGGGAAACAGCATTGGAAGATGTGAATAAGTTGCGAGAATATATCGACAGTAATGTTATTGGCAATTCGCTGCAAGTATTACAGCAACGCACATGGCTCATTCACTGGAGTTTATTTGTATTCTTTAATCATGTAAAGGGAAGAGATCTCATTATTGAGATGTTTCTCTATCGACCACAGTATGTACAATTTGTTAAGAAAGTATTTGTCATATATTTGTATGGGATGTCCAGGATACCTCAGCCTTAAATTCATTAAACAAATGATTGCTATTTATACATATTACTATATTTAGTGGAAATTGTTTCACAATTAAAAAAATTTTTATGCATTTATTTTTATCTATGGGATATCTATAGAATATTAGTCTTTATTTAATTGTAAACCATTAAAGAGAATAAAAATTGAGGTATAATGGAATGTCAAAAAACACTTTACACAGGTAATTACGTAAATTTAAAAAACCACTTTAATGTAATGTTAATGATATTTATGAAAATTATAAAATTGTAACCTGTTTAATACATTTTTGCAGTTATTTAAATGCTATTCAAACAATGTGCCCACATATACTTCGTTACTTGGCTGCAGCAGTTATTGTCAATCGTTCTAGGCGATCTATTCTGAAGGATCTTGTAAAAGTAATACAACAGGTCAGATTTTGAAATCATTATTTTATAAGATATAAAAATTCGTGCAAATTTTTTAAGTGTTGATAATTAATCTAATTTAAGAGAATAAAAAATTTTCAAAAAGGTGAATATCAGTTTAATAATATTGGTTCAAATTTGTTGAAAAATTTATAACTAATAATGATACTTTTTATATTGTATTATTGAAATGTTTTATATATATCTTAAAAAAATATTATTTTTACGTATATAGGAATCTTATACTTATCGAGATCCCATCACAGAATTTTTGGAACATTTGTACGTTAATTTTGACTTTGATGGAGCTCGGCAGAAGTTGCAAGAGTGCCAGACTGTCGTCTTTAACGATTTCTTTCTAATCGCTCTACTGAATGAATTTGTGGAAAATGCACGGTTGATGATTTTCGAAACATTCTGCAGAATTCATCAATGCATTAGTATTCAGTATGTAATTTTTTTGCATCATGGTTATAAAAACAAGATTTAATTAATGATTTTTTTATTAGTTATACATTAATTATATCTTTTTAGAATCACATTACATACACACCCACACATATACACATTTATTTTTAATTTTTATATTCATAGAATGCTTGCGGAGAAACTAAATATGAAGGCGGATGTTGCGGAGTGTTGGATTGTGAACTTAATTCGCAATGCACGTTTAGATGCCAAAATTGACAGCAAGTTGGGACATGTAGTAATGGGAGGACAGCCTGCGTCTCCATATCAACAATTGGTTGAGAAGATTGAGACATTGAGTGTACGAAGCGAGGCATTAGAGAATCTAATTGAGAGAAAACTAAAAGCGAAGAATCAAGACCCAGTAAGTATAGTGTGGAACTAACAGAGGTCAGTATCATTCACAATTGTATTGCGCGTATATCATTTGGTTCATTTAACGCAAAAAAATATTGCAGTAGACATGAGAAAAGTAAAAGTGAAGTAAAGTTATGCATATTACAAATTAATGTTAAGTATGTAATGGTATACACAATAATTTATTTATGTGTCTAGGTATATTTAATATCTAATCAGATTTTTTTATATATTTTATGCAATCTTTAATTTTTGTACTTCTAATTTTTAATATATTATTTTGACGTTTGTCCACACATACACGTTTGTTGAATTTATTGTTCTTGCCAATCACACTAAGCTAAAATGTTTTGTTTTTTTTTCATATTGCTTTTTACCATTACATGTAATTATTACAAAGTGTGACATTCTACAATGTACTTTTCTTGCTTATAAATTTTAAAAACAATTTCACTTTTGTTTCAGTATCATTCGTGGAACTTGGATTTCTGACAACTCGATACAACGTGGAGGAGTAGTGCCCAAAAGAGATATTCCACCTCTGATTATTAACAGTAATCAGGCTTCCAAATGTAAAGAAATACTGCATAAGTGACATCATGAATCAGATGTACTTATTTTTATTCGCTGTCAGTATCTTGGAATTGTCAAACTATACTATAATAAATGATGAGCAACCAATAACATTTTATAAGAGAAAACATCGCATTTATTTGTTGTATATTACCATTTCCAGACATTGCCGTTTTTCATTATTTTAGGTATATTTAAGTAAATAGGTATTTGATTATATTTCAAAAACGATGATTTGCGAATTACGATTGTATTAGTTTTGATAAAATCTTTGATTTAGTTCACAATCAGTGTTATGGTAAGTCCAACGGTTTAAAGCTTCAAGAATTTTGCTACGATGTATGAAATTTTTCGGGAGTAGTGTGTATCCTATCCTTATATACACATCAAATTTTTAGTTTAACTAGAAGTCATTATAAGTTATCTTATCGAGTATCCTGTGTGTATGTGTGTGTGTGTGTTTGTGCGTGTGTTTGTGCGTGTCTTTGTTAATAGAACGTATCAAAAAATAAAAATATTTTATTCAAGGACTTTAGAAAGTGCTGTTATATAATTTTATAGTTATAGAATTTCGAAATTGGCAGTTCGATTGTAATAACAGCATATTAATTAAGAAATATTGAATTATAACTATTTATAAATATAGTTATAGTTATAATAATTATGTCTTAAATATTATTTAAGTATACTATGATTTTTACATAATGTTATGAGATATTTTTACGTGTTTTGTAGATTTGTTACGAAAGTGAAAAGTTACATCCCGTATATCCACCACAATCAATACAATATGTCAGAAGGCTCCTCCAATACGGATCTAAAACGAGTAATTTCGGATTTCCTAGGATAATAAGTAAAGCGCGAGCACGAGTAATTGCGACGTTGAGTCTAGTGGGTGAAGCAACAAAGCCTAGGGAGTGCTTGAGGTCCTCATCAACTAAATTATTACACGATCTGACAGCCGAAATAATAATTACTTTTCTTTCTTGACCTTGAAATCCTTCCACAGAGCTGATTTTTGGTAACTTAAGATTTAGCTCCAACAACAGATCTCGGATTTGCACCACCTTAATATAAATAATTTTCATAAAAAAGGAAGAAAGACTTTTAACAAATGACAAAATTTTACTTAAAATACTCATCATGTATACCTGTTTATAATAAGGAGTTATAATTCCTATATCATCCGGTTCAAGCCCACATTTATACAACTTCGACAAATACAGATATACTTGTGCAGCTTCTTCGGGATTGTACCAGCTTGGACTCTCAAAATCTTGATAGTTCTCACCACTGACCCCATGAAAGATTATGGCTGGTGGTGATCCCTCTTTCTCGGGCAGCTCTGCTCTCAACATTTCCAATAGTTTAGCTTCCTCACTATTTTTAGACGACAACTAAATATAGCAAACATACAAATTATAATTGACTTACAGAAATCAGAATTTGACATAATAGCAATAGTTATACATACTTGCGGCTGTAATTCTGATTCATAAAATAGCATGTTTGGTAGATGCAGTATTTCTGGTAAGCTGCGATAGTTCATTACAAGTTTCGTAACGAGTCTGGGATCATAGCCGGTCTCGAATCCGTCAGGGTCTCTTTGGTAAGGAAATTGTTGTAAAAGTCTTGAAAGGAATGACACACCGAGTCCAAAAAATGACGCTAATTGGCTTTGCACGACAGGCCCAAGTTGCATTGGATCGCCTGCGAGTATCACTTGACCGTAATCAGAATGAATAAAATTTAAGGGAATCATGATCTCTGGCTCAGTCGCTTGACCCGCCTCGTCGACTAGAATATGCGAGAAATGACCACGAGGAAAACCCATGTTGTGCAATACTCCCAATATGTTGCAAGTGCCGATAGTAATTCTATGGCGACCCAGTACGGACATGGTGCAGTTCATTTTCATTCCGTTTTTATGATGATAAAAACGATCATCTGTTCCTTCCTCAGCTAATTCCGCTGTGGCACAGTAAGGCAATAGTTCCTCAGGTATAATATTGCTATTCAAGCAATGGTAAGCTATCAGTCGAACCTACGGCATACAATGAACAAATACAGAGAAAACGGAACTATTTAATAATTCATAATATAATTCATATATTCTTTTTTAATTCTCGATTAACGAATTTATTTATTAACGAATATATGAAATTATGTTGAAAATTTTGTTAAAAGTTTTTATAATAAATCAGAAACTCTAGTATAATAATCAAGAAATTAGTAGAAAACGAAAACATACCATATCACCTGGTTTAAGTATGTTACTATCTAATAAGCGTTCCGCTATTAAGTTAGCCGAGCTGTTCGACGGCGTTGCTACAAGAAGTCTACTTTCGGGAATTACGGTTAAAATTTGTAAGATTGTCTCGCATATAGTCACTGTCTTTCCTGTTCCAGGCGGGCCAAATATAACGTAGGGTAGTGGACGCGCTAATCCCAATATTATGTTTTTCACAGCTTCCTTTTGATAATAATTCAATTTTTTATTGAACCAATTTAATTTTCGTTTCTTTATTTGAATAATATATGGTTTTAGTTCATCATTAGTTTGAGTGATCGATCCATTTGGCGTCCTGGAAATTGTGGCATCAGCAATATTAATTTTGCCATCGTTGGCACTTGCCAAATTCATTTCAAAATTCGGATTCATTTTCATTCTAGTAGGTGACATTGGATTTTTAAATACTGATTTAACTGATTTAACATTGGAAAGTCTATCCGCTACTGACATCCTTGGAAATCTTTTAATAGTATTATTAGAAGTATCACTGACAGAAGTGATAGAGGAACTGGAATTGTTAGAAGAAATAGATTCATTGTGACGAAGTTGCACATCAATGGATTTTTCTTCGTTTTCATTTTCTTCTAAATAGAATTGTGGCTCTTTTTGCACTACTCGGGTAGGAAATAAAATATCAGGTCCAAGACGGTTGAGAGCTAAATTAATAGCATTGTGACAACGTTGAAAAGAAGCATTCGACATCATAAATGACACTTGACAATCCTCGCCATTGTATTCATGATGAAACTTTTGGTTAAATTTCAAAAAGATTTCTGTGCTTTTCATTTTGTGAATAAAGCCTTCGTATTTTAGGTTTTCTATTACACAAAACATATTAGAAATATATATATATATAATTATTAATATTTCAATATTCCGAAATTAGTTTTAAAACATTTTGTTTAGATAACTATAAAAGTTCAGCAATACATGATATTTATTAGGAGTGGAGATATTTGTGGCATTAGATGTTTCTTCGCAAGTGTGCAGCGCACAAGATTATGGCTTGTCCTCTTCCTACTTTATTACATTTTATCCAATAGTCATAAATATCTATCCGCTCTTTCCAATAAGTATCATATTGCTAAACTTTTAATAAATATAATATATTGTACAATTTTCGTAGTGACTATGTGTATAAATATAATATAATATAAAAATATGTTTTTAAACTTTTTTCTTATAAATATTACCTTTAGAGCTATCCCACTGAAAAGATACTAAAACTTTATCACCAACCATGAGGGAAGGTCGTTTTTCTGCTAATCCTGGCACTTCAAGCATAAGATAATCACCGCATCGTCGCAGAATCGCACTTTTCATGTTGTATCTTTGTACATATATTGTTAGACCTATTTCTTCCAGAAACAATAAAATATGAAAACGATCTTTATATCTCTCAAAGGAAAGGTCTGTTTGAAGACAAGGTATCCGATCTCCAATAACGATTTCGCGTTCTGTCTGTGACAGTTTATTCTGCATAATATCATAGACTGTATTCCAAATGTATCGTGGTATTTTGAAGATTCCATTGCGTATTTTGATAAATGCAGGTGGTTTAGATGGTCTTACTCCAGGGATACATGTAGTTTCAATTAACTCATTCAAGTCAGGTAAACAAAATTTCTCCTTCTTTTGTTGATTAGATGCGGAATTGAATTTTTGTGAAATGTTCTTTGTATTAATATTTATATGAAACACTCTAGCTATCTTAAAGTCTTTGAAATTAAAGATAAATTGTTCCTCGGACATACCAATAAATTGTGGTTTGCATTTGAATGTGTAAGTAACGCTTTCTGAAGGATTTATCACTGTGCTAATATTTGTACATATCGGTGATTCTAGTGACAACTGAGATGGAGTCTTCTGTGGCACAAAGGAACTACTTTGCAATAAATGAGCATAACTGGCATTATTTTGTATCAAAACCTCCAGAGTACCCTCTTCTCCTATGCCCAAATTGAATTCTAATTTGTCGTCTATGACAATACCATATTTATTTTTTAATAATTCGGTATCTAATATGGAAGGAGGAATATTGTTTGTTGTTAATTCAATTACATTTTTTGGAACCTAAAATAAGAAAAAAAAAAACAAGATAAATATTTAGAAATTATATAATAATATCATACCATGCAATAACTAAAATCTTACCTGTATTAATGGAATTACAGTCAACGATCTCCATTTGTACTGTCCTTGATCACTTTCTATGCTTTCAGTCACTACTTTGTCACCAACGCAGGGAATGTAACCCACATCACACAAGCGTTTATAAAAAATTATATTATTATTAATTACTCCCACCTTGTTCTCTGGATTGTACTTTGATATTACACCACAATTTAATTGAGATCGCAACGGTTTGATTCCATTAATCTCTAAGATTTCGCCCATCCAATCTTCAGATTCATTGTTCAATTCGACTAAACAGTCTAATACCAACCAATCACCAATTAGGGGAATGAAGTCGGATCGCACTGTGCACAAATCAACGCGAATATTATTTGGTTCGACAATGGTGATTCGACCTTCGCGTTTTGTCACTTTAACAACTATATTCCTTGATGTCATATAAGTGTGGACATCGTTTTTCACATTAATGTTTTCATTATTCCAGTCGTCATCTGTTACACAGATAATTTTTCGTACTTTTGGCTTTGCATTTGGATCCCGCAGATACAACAGGTAGTAAATCTTATCACCTACTTTGAGATTATTAGTCGAGTCATCGATTATATCATATGTATAGGAATCATCTATAAGGATGCAATCTGTAGAGATCTGGGTAATACTTCCCGTCTTGTAATAACATCCTTCTTCGTTCAGTGCTTCTTCTTTCTTTTCAGTTTTATCCGTATTAGTCTTACTTGCGAGCTCTATACGAGATATAACTTCATTTATTTCTTCATCTGTATTCTTTGCAGTCTCATTTGAATACACATAGCTCATAGCATATTGAATCCCGTTATACATTAACGACAACATCTTTAATTCCTCTGGCTCCTATCTAAGTATCTATAAACATAAAAGATAGTTTAGATATTTCAAATAATCATAATACTCATGAGCATCATTTATCTTTGTCTAATATTTGATAAACAACAAAGAGAGAGAAATGATTTCAAGAACATCGCAAGCATCAAGTGAACATGGTCTAGGGATACTTTCCAGCGAGAGGTATGTGATAAATTCAATCACTTGTATTGGATTAGTGAAATTTAAAGGCTGTATTCCGTTATTCATTGCAAATATTAAAAACCTATCGTATAAGGTTACTATCTTATTTATGAGTTTTTGTTGTACAATAAAAACACAAATAAAATAGCAACCTAACAAGTTGTATATTTAGTAGTGAATAACAGAATGCAGTAAAAGCTTTAGTATCTAATGCACTGATATGGTATAACTTTACAATAAAATAATATATATCTATTCTCTGTTAAACAATGTAACAATATCATTATTGACTATAACATGTACTTAATTATTTGAAATATTTATATTTTACTTTGTTAATAGATACAGTGTAACACAGGAAATCATTATATCCTTGTTGTTTGATGTTAAATAAAGATAACATGTTATGTTGTATCATGTTTTGTTGAAAACCATCCTAAGTACTTTCTATCTAAATAATATAAGTAGAAATGTATATAAGAAAAATGAAATCATCAATGAAGCAACCAAGCAACAAAAAATTAAAAATACTAAGGACAGAAAAAACACAATATTTACCGATCTATGGATTGATATCTCCACTCTGTCGCTTTGAGATAGTCCAGTTCCTTTCGCAGGGATTGTACGCGTTTTGTATGAAGTTCTTTGAGGAATCGTTTGCGCTGCTTCTGCTCTTGTAATTCAGATTTCATTTGATTCAGGATCTTGGATGTTTGAGTCGCGCTTGAGGTCAGTTCCGAGTCCTGGGATTCTGGCGTTCTCTGTCCCGTCGAGTGCCCTAAAGTGCTCGTCGACAGGGTAGATGAATTCATAATTCGGTCTGCGAGTCCTACAATAATCGATCACATGCTATCATCGTCGCACAATCACGCACAATCACGCACAATGTTAAACATTATAAATACCTAACCTAATTTTTACCTCGAAGTCTCAGAACATGAGTGATAAGTGATGAGGGCTGAGATCTAGAACCGGGCATCGTTTAAATCCAAATCCTCATATAAACACCGATGTTTTAACATCGAACATGATTGGTGAAAAATAGATGATAGGGGTAAATTTCACCCTCATAATCCATTCTTATAAGAATTATATTGTTCTCCACTCTCCAGCATATAATTAAATTTTTCACTAACTTTTTAGCATAAAATTGTATCAGTTGTTTTCTTTTAATTTTAACAATAAATGATTTAAGTCTCAATTGAAGAGATCGATTATATAAAAATCTCCAACAATATGATTAATTATATGATTATTATTATTTATTATTTTATTATGTATTATTATGATTATAATTATTTATTATTGTTTTTTACTAATGAAATTTCTCAATTGTTTCATTTTGACAACGAATGATAAAAAGTATTAATCATGATGTAAGAAAACTTCTTACATCATGGAATTTACTGAAATATTGAAAGTATACTTATAATATATATTATGATAAGTAATCTCTTAATTGGTGAATAAATAATTCCTTAGAAAGTATTTCTTAAATTTACGATCGATTGAAAGGCAATATGAGAAAAGTGCTGAGTAAATATAGTCTCACAAAATTACCACGCTCGTGGCTGCCGCAGAAACCATATGGATTCTGTTGCGAGGAGAAGGATCAGGATCCTGAGAAACGCTATGATATGCGAAAGCCGCCGTTTGCGTCATCCTTGATGAATGTCGTTCTGGGCAGCGGTGGACCAGGAGTGAAATTTTGCGTACAGGACATCGGTCCGCTGCCGTATCCCATTCAACGTAAACTTCTCGAGGCTAAAGATAGAGCTTATTTGGGACGGTGCAGACGATGCCGGGGTCCCCTACAATGGACCCTAGAGGATGAAGTCGAACTCGCGCGCGAATTCCTCGCCAAGGAGAAACGTGACAATTACAATGCAACTATCAAAAGGAATTTAATGATCGCTAAACGAAAGGGTGACTTTAAAATACGAAGCAAATTGATTAAATCTAATATTTTTGTTACGTATTTTAACATTGATTGAATTGTTTTTATATTTTTTTTTATACAATGTATTGCACCTATCTATTAATATGAATTTTTTTAAAGTAAAAAATGTATATTTACATGCTATATTATATATATATATTTTTTATATATATTACATATAATTATTACTGATATCATTTGTATGTAATTAAATATACTTAGTAATATTAATTATATATATAATTAAAAGAAGTATTTTGTATTTGTACATAATTGAGAATCATTAATAAAAGTTCTTTAAATTAATAAAGCCAAAGCACGCAGTCGTAAAAAAAGGAATTTGAAGATTGACTTCTGAAGTTAAAAGAACACAATTCGAGAAATAATTTATATATTCTTCGAAGAAAAATCCAGTATATACTACAGCGCTGTAACAAAATATTTTACAAAGATAAAAATAAAAATAAATGATGAAATTTCATGTGTTTATAAATTACAAATTATATAAATGCGGATAATTATAAAACGCGGCAGAATATCTTGAAATGTTTATTAGAAAAATATATTTTAGTAGAATACAATTACAATTTATACAGATTACAGCTTTGCTTGTCATCTACTATAATCATAATGTTATACATATTAATAAAGAACTGTAGGCAGAAATAAAGGAATTGCAATACATGGCATAGGATGCAAAATGAAGTCACAATTCACATTTGATTCAGTATTTATGTATACAGTTTCAATATATAGGAAAATGTACACAACATAATAACGACACAAAAAGCAGCTTTTCTTTTTTTTTACAATTACGTTTTGGATAATCACTTTACAATTTTCTTACAATGCTCAAAGAAACTTCAAGTTGCATACAATCATCACATTTAATACTATTGTTTTGTATATTGAAAATAATTTGTAGATGTTATGTTTTTAAAGAATCGTGCATTTCATGGAAAAAAAAATAATTGCATAAATATTTCACTTCTTAAGAAATGGTATTGAACATCCAAATACTCTAAAATATTTGATTATAGTTGCCAAACATGTATATCAAAGAAATAATACTTTAGTTAGCTTATTATATTGATCAAAAAAATTTTATGAATAATATATAATTGTAATAATGTTGTTTGAACAAAGAAAAATTTAGTTCTCTCAAATTGAAAGCAAAATAACTCGAAAGATTGTTTTAATCGGACGATAATTTAAAAAAATCATGAACATTAATTATCATTCAAAATAGAACAATAATTATCATTCAAGATAGAACAGTAATTATCATTCGATATTATAAACGAGTTATTATTAGATATAAAAATGTAGTTCAGCTAAAGAAATTAATCTTTGGTTGTTTATTTGGTGTGACATGTATCATAGTAGCAACATGTAGTAAATTTATAAGAAACGCGGCATATTTGTGTCGCTTATAAAAGGGAAAAAAAATTAAACTTTTGCCATACATTATCTACAGCTTTTTTCGCTAAATATGTATTACATACTTATGTAAACATAATAAGAAAACGCAGCAAATAAAAATGATTTTTTGGAAAACCTACGTTATAAATTCTTATACTGTAAGTTTATACGTACATAATAATACGTATGTACATATAAATTTGCAATACGTATCCGCTATGTTATAAAATTATATCATCTATTTAGGAATGTTGTCCTCTAAGGAGATACTAAGTACCTCGTCAGTTTCGTTTGTGTCGAGGATTGATTGTACATACGGATTCACGACAGCGGCTACAATTTTCTCCGAATGTGATGTTTTTGGTGTCAAAGAACATTTCGCTTCTGTTTTGCTTTCATTTATCTTAGATGACTCGCCTTCAGAAATACAAAGTATATCCTCTGACTGTTTTTCTGAATGACTATGTTGTACAATTGGCTCAG
>NW_017306059.1:3126323-3137728 GCF_001594115.1 Trachymyrmex septentrionalis | reverse complement strand
CAAAGTATATCCTCTGACTGTTTTTCTGAATGACTATGTTGTACAATTACTGGCTCAATCTTAATTATGGGCGATTCCGCTGTACAAGATAATCCCAAGGAAGAATCTGCGTTACTCGTATCTGTGTTCTCAGAATGACTTTCCAAATCATTGTTTATACTTTCAGAAATGGTTCCATTCTTTATTGAATTTTGCCTTTGAATCTGTTCGAAATTCATTTGTTCTTTTGGCAAGCATGCCATTTCTAAAATTTCGGATCTTGACTCGTTTGCATCAGATTCCATCTTAATGCATATTTCTTGTTCCACATTCTGAACTTGACTAGTATGAAGTTGCGTGTCCTGAGGCTGTGCTTCAGTCGTTACAGATAAAACTTTGTTCGATTCCAAATTCTCAATATCTCTTCTTGCATTTAATAAATCATCGATTTTCTGTGATTCTAGATCGTCAGTGGCATTTCTTATCATATTTTCAATTATTTCGTCAATGCTAAGTTCTTTTACATTGGACGAGGATGTCAAATATGGTTCGATAGAAGTAATTGCATTAGAAATCGTTTCATTTCTAACCGTGACATCTAAACCCTTCTCCATTATGACTGCACTGATAATATCTTTCAACATTGAGGAAGTACTTTCAACTACCGTAATTTCAGAACTGTCATCTATGTTCTCTTTAATTTCGCTAAAGCTTGCAATTTGCTGGTCTTTGCATTTCTCATCTATATCAGAGTTAGTCAATCCATTACATGCTATTTCATTAATTTCAAGCTTTTTCATTTGATTTATACATTCCATATCATCCGTTTGATTTAATACTGTTTTTTTATCATTTATTAATTGATACTCATGTGACATCGTTTTTTGTATTTCCATATCGACAGTATTATTTTCAGTATTATTTTCAGCAATATTTTCATCATCTGTTTCGATTATTTCTATAACCTCTGGAATATTTTCGCATTCAGATAAAAGACCAATAACATTTGTTCCGTTTAGATATAATCGAACGTGCATCGGGTCGTCTTCGTCAAGAATTTCAAACTGGAACATCGTGGCTCCTTCAGCGGCGAGTTCTTTAAATTTGTCGCAAGCTTTTTCACTCCATTCAATGTTGTTTGGTTTTTCCAGCGCGCATAGTTTCGATAAGATAGGAATATTCACGATATCCTCCGGCAGCACTCGCAATTCCTCCGTAATCGCAGAGTTGCCATAATCCATGTACAGGACCTCCGTACCCTCTTCACAATGACCGACTATTTTTGCCCTATACCAATAACCGTCCTCGGGATATCGAGCTGCACAGACCATGCCCACATCAAGGTTGTTCAACGCGAGAAAACTCTCCGCATCTCGTAAACGATCCGACATTACCTCCAGTTCGCTTATACTACTTTCGGCTTGAATCCAGAACTCGTTTGGACAGTTGATGTGACTGACCATCACATTCGGCGAATTCTCTTCACCGAGCGGTGGCAATCTCTCCTCTATAACTGGCAAATTTTGCTCGCACATATTACCAAGAATGTCAGCGACATTTTGGCCGTCCAGGGTTAGTTTCACCAACGATGTTTCTTGGTCTTTCAGAACGTCTAGGAGGAAAATTGTCGCGCCGTCTGCCGCGAGTTTGACGAATTTTTCACGTGCTTGCTCAGACCATTCGACGACTTGCAATGGCAATTCCAAGCAGCACTTTCGCGACAAAGGCGGTATACTCGCTAGATCTTCTGGAATGGTACGAATTTCGGTGGATATTGCGGAATTTCCGTAATCGATGTATATTACTTGCGTGCCATTATCGTCATGAGAGACAATGCGCGCTCTATACCATTGTTCGTCCTCAGGATACTTGGCGACACACAGCAAACCTTCTTTCCTTTCTTCAATTTTCGGAAACATATCGGCGACCATGAATCTATCCGCCATTACTTCTAAATCAGCAACTGATTTTTCTTCCTGAACCCAAAATTCGCTCGGTGAATTAATGTGGCATACGAAGGCTGAGTGCGGATCCAGTTCAAGATCGACTATCTCATTTACGAGTTCCTGCTCGGTATTAATTATGATGGCATGTTTCTCTTCGACTAACGTCTCGCTAACGCTATTGTTGTCTATGAACAGTTCTACGCGCTTAGGCATAGTATCTGCTATTATCAGAGCTTGAAGACTCTCCACTGATGTTACTATGTTCTGGAATCTCTCGCAAGTCGACTCGCTCCAATCCTCCGTATCTACAGGAATAACATCAAGTCTGCATTTAAATGCGAATGCTTCTAGGTTCTTCCAGTCGTCTGGTATCTGTCGAATGTTGCTCGCCTTGTTATCTATGACATCAGTATTACCATAGTCTATGAATCGGACAGTTGTGATATCTTCATCTGCGTCCAATACCTCCGCGCGGTACCAGAGATCGTCAATCGTATAAACGGCAACGCACAAAGTGCCTTCTTCCGGTATACCATCTATCGTCAAAAAATTGGAAACCTCTAGCTGAAGTTGTTGTTGTTTTTCATTAAGAGCTGTCATCTTATCCATATACTGCAACCAGAACTGACTTGGAGAATCCACATGAGATACACATACGTCGAATCTGCCAGGTGTTATTTCGTGTATCTGAGATGCTAGTTGAGGTGCTAATTCAAATGTTTGTTCTATTTCTACTAAATTCAATGAACGGAATTTATCGCTGAGTTTTTCTCCGTTTTCAATTAAATCGACGATCCACTTTTTGTACACGTTGTAAAATGTAGCCACAAAATCTTTACTCATCAAATGAGTTTGCAATATATCTTTCTGTTCAGCCTCAGTGCCAGTAAGAGATACGGACAACGATACATTTATGGCTAATTGGTGAGGTTCATAAAATTGCGGTTCCAAAATCATGAGTGAGTCTAGGGCAACTTCTTCCGAATTGCCGTAGTCAATATAATTTATATAGGCCGTCGTTTCGGTAAGGCTAACGATTTTCCCTCTGTACCATTGGCCGTCGTCTGAATATTTCGTCGCGCATAATAAATGAATTTCTGGTTTAAGATTTTGGCCAGAACTAGCATAATATTGTTGAAGATCTCTCGCTAGTTTAGTCTCAAGATCCACATCCAAATATCGTTGCAACCAGATGTTAGTAGGATGATCCGTATATGATACAAAGACATTGTGAGTTGAACTTAGAATGGGCATTGCACGTACGGGTGATATCTTCTCTTCAGTATTAATTATCCCATTACCGAATAGATCGTACAATTTTACGATAAGTCTATATAAATAAAAGTTAATATCCATTAATCATAAACTTGTTTGTATATTTATAATTACAGTAAAATTTACAAACCTGCTATTATTGACTTCTTCCACATAAATTAATACTTCTGTGCCTTCAAGTTCTTTCAATTGTTTATCTGCATTGGGCGACGCTGTTACATTTTGTAGAGAACATTCTAATGCTTGATTTTGCATGGCTGCGAGCTCTCCAGGTAGAGCCAAAGCCTGAATCATCATTACATTGTCATATTAATAATAGAAACTAATGAATATTAAAATTATAAATTTATTTATTCGTAGTTTACAATTTCTACCAGGTTCAATATGTCATAATTTTATACTGCGACATAATGTATGGTATTAACTTGCTTGATGGAATCAATTGTAGTTTTTATAAATATCTGTCTATGAAAACTCACATTATCCAAAATTTCATCGTACATCCCGGTATCAATGAGTTTTACATCAAACCCGATGGACCGTGTACAGTTAATCACTACAGCTCGTCTCCATGTTCCATTTGTATTGACTAAACAACCCGCGGCAAGACATAATTCGCGGGTTGATAATCGCGGCATCACCTGACATTATCGTAACTTCTCTTTATCAATAAAATTCGCTTAAGTTCATGCGATCGATCGTTAGGTTGAGAAGATATAAGCTATTTCGATTAAATTATTGTTATTTTAGGAAATTTGAATATTATGATGAAAAATTTTTAAGGATATTATGTTAAGGTTGATTTTTAATTATGTAGCTGTTAATACCATACATCGTGCAATGATATTCAAGACATTTTATTTCATGGGACTGGAATTAAATATTATTAAAATCTTAGAAAGGTACGATTCGATTCATTCATAAATGTCGGACTGTCATAAATTATTACATGATTAATCAGATTCATGGTGTTAGTCAATTTTTGTGTTAAACAAAATATTAAATTTTTATATACATGAAATATTTTCTTTTCCATCACCATAATAAATTACATTTAAGAATCATAAAGTTCAAGAAACAATTTCAAATTTGTTCAATCATTTAGGAAATTGAAAAAAATTGTTAAATATATTTTGTTTGTTATTAAATAATGACAAATACCATTGTTTTAAGACAAGCTGTTAGTTCATGTTTGTTAAAAAATGGAAAGATATTTTTCTAGTTTTCTATATTTTATGAACGATATGTGTGACAGAATATGATTCACAGCTGAAATACACTTGTATTAATACCTTTGTATCTTTATCAGCCATATATTGATCGACAATGTTTTCACATTTTATGGCAGATGGAAGCTGAACATAAAACTGTGTTGTGCTTTCTACATTAGAAATTCTCATTTTGAGAGTTTGACCACCCAAGAGACTTATGTCCACTCTTTCTACATCATTGAACTCTTTTTCTTTTATGTCAGATGTTTCTGCAATTAAAATATATAAAAAATATATTAATCTTTTATATAATGTAACATTTATTATAAAATATTATCTCTTATAATGTAATGTAATGTGCATTGAAATATAATGGATTTTGAAATAATTCTTACCACTAACTGTTTCAATTTTTGTAGAAGCAGCAAGATTTTGTTGTATTAACATACTACTCACATCTTGTCCATTACGATTTAATGAAATTATATATAGATCATCACTAAAACTATGAAATGTGCATTCATATTTGTCGGCGTTAAAGCATGCATCAAGCGCGTTATTATCCACTTCGGACCAATTCGAATTATTATTAGGTCCAATATCTTTTAAGGAACAAAGCACTGCTAATTTAGGCAGCTGCATGAATTTCTTCTCAACAGGATAGATATTACGTCGATCTACGCTTGCGCAATTTCCAAAATCTATATACCGAACTACATATGCATCCATTAGAGTATCAATATTCACAACTTCCGCTCGATAGAAAGCTCTATCTTCAGAAAATATAGCTATGACTGCTGAACCAATCTAAAAAAAAGCAACAGTTTTATTTTTATTTATTCGATTACAGTACTGCTTTTCATAAGTATATATGAATCTGTTCTTAGAATAAAAATAATAAATCTGATGAAGTAGACTAAATATATTGAATAGAATATATAAGAATAGAAATTACCTCCAATTTATGTGTTACAGGTTTACTATTATTAGTATAGGTTTTTTGAATCTCGCTCATCATTGTTTTAAATTCTGTTTCTTTAGATAATAGTTGACAATATAACTTATTAGGATTAATAAACCATGTCACGACTATATCATGTTTAGATTCAGGCTCATATAAAGTTGTTTGCCATTTTGAGTCAGGAGGAGCATACTCTGTAACCATTCTGTTTTTTGTCACAGTATTAAATGCTTTTTTATTTGTTGCAGTTTGTTTTGCTTTTGTCAAATCTGCGATTGTGCAAAACTCTTCATTTATATACTTAATATTCGATACATCATCAACAACTTCACGTAATAGTACTTTATACATTTTGTTTTCTTCTAAAACAAATTCCGCCTGTAAAGATTTCCCATCAGTCTTCTCCAAGAAAATCGTATGTTGCTCTTCCTCATTGCCCGTATTTGTCAATCCGAGCAGTTTACAACGTACTGCTTGCATTGGTAGTTTTAGAAATTCTTCTAAAATGACTTTAATGTTTATAAAGTTGACTAATTCGGTATTTCCATAATCAACAAATTCGACAGTCGCGCTGCTCTCTTCTACAGATTTGATTACCGCTCTGTACCATTTAAGATCCTCTGAGTATTGAGCAATACAATATGTACCACTTTGTATTTCAGAAGCTTGCATTGTATCTCCACCATTCTCATAAATTGCAGCTATACGGTCCATAACAGAATTTAGTTCTAAGCATTCAGGACTTAACTGAACAAAAAAGTCCAACGGACTATTAAGAAACACAACTTCGCAATTCTTCACAGAACCAAGAGTAATATCAATTTTCATGAGTTGAGATTTTTTGCTAGCAATAATATTGTCCTGTAGCCCATTGTTTGAGTTATTTCTTTCCCATGATTCACACTCAGTTGTCTGTAAATAATATAAATGCACATGTAATATTTTATAAATATTGAAAGCTATCAAACATACATTTTATGATATTTTATAATTTAATTATAATTAATTTTGTTTCTACCTGATTGTACATAACATCACTTGTATTATCTTCTTTCCTGAATTTATTATTGCTGTCATCACCTATATTTAATAAAATATATCGTAAAATCACCTTTTTATATTATACATTAAACATCAAATACATATTTATAAAAATTAAATACCATTAAATTTATCGTTTCTGTAATTAGCCTTATAAGATGGCTTTTTGTCATTCCAATTTGAAGTTTGCCACCTGTCCGATGCCCCACCATTGCGGTTTCCCCTTCGGTTATCGTTAAAATCATTACGTTTAAAACCACCTTTCCCTCGTCTATCATTATCTTTGGACGAAGTATCTGAATCTTTATCGCTATTTTTATCAGAATTATAACGGTTATATTTCCTTTCATTGCCAGAGAATCTATTTCCATTATCGCGAGGGGTTCCTCTATTAAATGAATCTTTGTTAAATGAATTTCCATCACCCTCATCGTATTTGTTATATGATTTCTCTCTATCAAATCTATTGTTCGTTGATTTATCTTTAATAAATCGATCGTTCTGTGAACTGTCACGATAGGAATAAGTGCCGTTTCTCTCACGTCGATTATCATATTGTTTTTCTTGAGACGATTCATCTCTCCAATTATTTGATTTATTGTCTTGGAAAGGCTTAGCATTTTGGTTACGATTCCAAGAATCCAAGTTACTTCTTTTATTATATTTATCTTTATCTTCACTAAAAGAAATACAGCTGTATTAAAATAATTTTATTTAAATACGTTAATAAAAAAAAAATGACAAAAAATTATCAATTATATTAAATATTTATTTATAAAGAGAATTGACAAGTCATTAAAAATTGAAGCAAAATTTAATGTAATATAAAAATTATATAAAACAGATTGTACCATAAAATGCCAATATTTTTTAATATAATGGAATATAAATATTTATAGCTTAAATTAAATACATAATTTTATATCATAATAAAATATACATATGTTACGCATTTTTTCTAGATTTTCATATGAGATTTGCATATAACAAATTGTATGCAATAATTTTATGAAGCTTGTGAATAATAATAAATATATTATTATTCGTGACAATTAATGTTGTAATGCAATTCGTAACGAGAAATGTTTATTTTAATTTTAATATCAATGTTCATTGAATATATTTAATTTTCATATCAATATCGTTTCAAATTAAGGATTACGATTTATTACCTTTGAAATTCATTCTTTACAGAATGCTGAACTTCATTTCGTGAACTTGTAGAATTTTCGGTTTTATCGCAGAATAAATTGTTTAATAATTGAGGATGAACGCTTCTCATTGTATCAAATTCGAATAAATCAACTAATAGGCCATTGGGTTGTGCAGCAACTACTTTCATGTAAAAACGTTTCTCAAGTGTTAATCTTTCGAAATGATTGGAGACTTCCTGATCTAATGAAAGCACCTCATAACCATTCAACGCACACTGTATAGCTTGTGCAGGCAATTTTGTTACTAAGTCATCATGAATTACACGAAGAGATATTGCAGGTAATACCTCTTCGTTTCCATAATCAACATATACTACTTTAACTTTGTCTCCAACAATGCCAAGGATTTGTGCACGATACCTAGAACAAAAAAAGTACATGGAAGTCATCATCAACTCAGAAAACAATAGTAGAGAACATTGTACTATTTCAAAATATACCATTGTGAATCATATAGAGCTGCACAGGGTTGTCCTGCTTTCAGTTGTGCTATATTTAAAGTAGACGCAGTTTTAGCGTATTGCGTCAAGCCAGCCATTATTGATTCGAGAGATTTTACTCCACTGTCAAGTTGCACAAAGAATTTTTTACACGATTCTACATAAGAAACGTACACAACTTCCTGGAAATCTTTTGTTAATCGTCTTAATTGTGGATACGAATATGTTATCGGCACCATTGCAGCTGGTTCTGGGAATGCTTTCTTCAATAGGTCCTTTACATTAACACCATTGTCGTACAAGTCACCATACTGAATCAACGGTGGTCCTTCTGGTGGACGGATATGTAGAATAAGTAATCTTCTGTATACTAGTTCCTTAAAATACTCTTTCATCTCCTGTGTGATAATTAATTCTTTTAAGCCACTTAAGGTAAATCGAATAGAGAGCACCTTGGGATTAATATATTCAGGTGGCAATTGAAAAATATCTGTATATGGTAAAACTTCTGTATGGCCAAAATCGACGTAATAGAGTTTACATTTACGCTCCATAACAGACATTACAACCGCCCGACATAGTACTCTCTCTCCTCCAGGATCCTTGTAACGTCCCAAGCAAACTGATCCTGGTAATGGTGGTTCTTGCAATGGTTTTTTCGGGTGATTGTTTATTTCAGTCATAAGACAAGTCAGTACATCTCTCGCACTTTCAATTTGTATAGAAAATTTTTGCGGGCCGTCTTCTACATGCGATATGAACACATCATGACGTGAGCCCACCTCTAATACTCGTGATTTAAACACGAGTGCTTCTTGAACGGGCGGCGGCGGATGCTGCAATATCGGTTGAGCAATATGTTTAGGTTGATTTACATTAGGAGAAAAAGTCTTGTGGTATATCCCTTGTACATTGGCATTATGATTTGGATTTTGCATCATTGGCATAGCTGCAAAGTTATTCACATTGCCTTTATTTTGTTGTTGATACGGTATTTGTTGAAGCATTCGTGATTGCGGCGTATGTTTTGGTCTATAAATATTGAAAAATGATAAATTATTTAACAGTGTACAAAGTAGTCTTTTATTTTCTGTCAGCCATGTTAAATTTTGCATCTTTCATCAGCAACCTGAGTTTGTGTTAATCAGTCAGTTCTTATATTTAAGACCATCTTAAGATAAGGCAATTAGAGTCACACATATTAGCATTTTAAGACATTGCTTGAAGTTGTCTTAAAATAAGAACCGATTAAATAATAGCCTTTGAATTTTAGTGCAGATTTTTATGTTAATTGTACCAGATTGTATAGAAATCTAAAAAAAATCTTGTAGAAGTTTTTTGCTATTATAGAAATCAGATTGTACATTTACTTTTGTTTGTAAATTCAAATTTATTAGAAATGAAATTTAAGTCAATAAGAAAAATCAGAAATTTCTATTTTCAATCAAAGCAGATCTTAGTATTTGACTTAGTATTTTTCATATATAAAGCAAATATATTTTTTAATTAAATTAGAAAATGTATTTGCAAATTTACATATGAATATTCTGAAGCAAGGTGCCTTTCCATGCCGACGCTCGACGATCATTTTTGGCGTCAAAATAAGTGATGTGGTAGAAATTGATGAATATTAAGCATCAATTTTAATCACGTGATCTATTGATACTGAAAATAAACATTGAGCATCAGCATCAAAGACATCTTTAAGATCTAGTTTGAATGAAGATCTAGAAATCTTTTCTTTATTTGATTAAATTTATGTACCAGAATTCATAATCAAAATATCAACTGTGCCTTCAAAGTTCAACGGCTGGCAGAAGATTAAAAATATATCTCATTAAACCTAAAAAAATTAATTATAAAAACTTATACCTAAACATATCTTGCAAAGTGGCTGGTAAAGCCATACGTTCCTTGACCAATAACTCGCTGAAATCTTCGTTATTGTACCACAGTTTAATCAGGCAATGATTATTCATCATCTGAACCAATGCTCTGTAATCATTGTAACATAGACTTTTTTTAATTGACTCAATCGTTCTATTATCCCAAGCACCATTTGCAGGCAATACATTAAGCAATGTAAATTCAGTTGCCATCGCTGGATAAGCTTGTAGAGGTTCTGCTCCACGTATGTTGTCCAAGAGATGGATATCATTCAGTGATAAAGTCTGTATGTTGCCGTAGTCAATAAACTGTACAACAATCATGCCATCAGGACGTACACTGACTATTTTTGCTCGATAGTAACCTTCGGTCTGAAATCTAGCACAGCATAACGATCCAACCATCAATCTATTAGTTTTAGATGGGCAGCCATATCCTTGGTTAAACTGTTCTATCAGAGGAAATATATACTGCTCGATGGCAATGCCTGCCTGTCTGTCTACCTGGGCCCATATCTTCAAGTATATGTCGTCAGCTTCTACATGAGTGACATAAATGACGAGTTCAGAAGTTGATTGCTGGCTCATGTTGGCTCGCTCTGGCAACATTTTTTTTAGGTCAAATGACTTCTTATTTGTGTCAGTCTTGTGGATTATATTTCTTGCTTCTATTTAGAGACTCCTGCAATATCGATATAGGCATAGTTACTCCACAAGAAACAATACTATCTCTCCTTCATTTGCAATGCAGAGAGACGAATGTTTTGATATCGCGAGTATTGAATTATATCTCATGCTGATGTAGGCGAAATTTGTATGAATCTACACGGCTAAAAGATCATGCAAAAGACAATGTGGCGATCGAATATTCTCGTTTCGATTCGGATGACAAAATCTCGAATTATCGGCAACTTGACGCGATTTCGCTGTTTGTTGGTTCGTCGTTTCTAGCTCGTAACATTTCAACGTTACCTATCACGTCTTGTTTTCATGTCTTCCAAATGAAGTTCGTGAGCACGTTCCACTTCATTCAGCCTCTCCTTCTTTTCCTCTTCTACCCGCTTTCGCTACCGAGACTCGAGAGCCGGGCGATATAATTACCGAAACAATCGTGCCCTTGCTGTCGACTCTTTCAGCAAATGAATGAAAAACCGTGTTTACAACGCACACTCCAATCGACAATGCAGACACGTAACTTCTAACAGGAGAAAAAAAAATTCGCAAACGAACGGGACATAAAGCGCACGAATGTTGTACAGGTACCTGAAATTCAATGCAAGTCTCGCATCGCTCTTTTTCGATCTATCTCATCGTCGATGATGTAAATCCGTTATTCCAGCAAACGTACAAACACGTTCTACGAAAAACTAACCACCTTTGGCGCTTATCCTTTGTTTTAATGCGGACAATCTACGAATGGATTTTTTTACGTCATCATAAGTGTCAAGAGGG
>NW_017306059.1:3102453-3126223 GCF_001594115.1 Trachymyrmex septentrionalis | reverse complement strand
TTGAAAATACATTTGATTCTTTGTAAATAAACTTGTAAATGAAAATATCGACGATCACTGTTTACCATGTAAATTTTCACAATTATTGCAATTTGTTAATATCGTTTTCTCTTTATCTCTCTCTCTCTCTCTTTCTGTGTAAGTTATTTTTAAATATAATTACTCACACAGGACAATACTAACAAATTGCAATAAATGTGAAACTTTACAATATAAGCGATATTAAAATATTGAAAAACAGTAGCACAGAAAAAGAAGGTAAATAAATCTAGTGTTCGAAATAAAAGATTTTATTATCTTGCTTTTCAAGAATTTTCCTTGCGAAACCATTTTTATTCGTGTATTTTAATCTATTTACAAACATTTTATTATCTTGCATACATTAAATTAATAAATATTCTTATAGGTTTTAATTTTCTTTGTTTTACTTGGAGAATAAGCTACAAATTGCCGAGAAAAATGCATCATTTATTTCTATGTGC
Organism: Trachymyrmex septentrionalis; assembly: GCF_001594115.1. Taxonomy (NCBI): domain Eukaryota; kingdom Metazoa; phylum Arthropoda; class Insecta; order Hymenoptera; family Formicidae; genus Trachymyrmex; species Trachymyrmex septentrionalis. Next base: position 3,125,741 of record NW_017306059.1, on the reverse strand, counting down.
ATTACAAGAGAAGAAGATAATTCGATATTTCTAAATATTGAAGATTACAGATTTTATTTAAAACTAGTGATTATCAATTAGCGAGTATTGCACTCGAATTTTTTAATAAATACATATTTAATTTTTATTATATTCTCTTTTTATATGCTTTTCATGAACACATTTTTATTATAGAAATTTTAATATATTTTAGAATAGCTATAGTATATTTATCTTATTTTATACGACTAATTGTTGTCACAGTAATAAATTTATATTACTGCTATCCGATACGGTAATTCTCATAGTTAGACTTTTAAGTACATTATTCATCAACAAGTAATTATTTTGTAAATTGTAAATCCGCACTTCGCAAACTCTTACTATTTTCAATGACAACTTAATTGATACTTTTCTCGTCTTATTATAATTGTAATTAAACAGTTTTTAAGAGCAGGGAGAGAAGAGCGTACTTACTAAATAAAGACAGCTATCTAATTCGAAATATACTTAATGTAGATATATAATTGTAGGTATATCAATTTCCACGTAATTGAGCAATGTAATTTGTTAGATCAATAAAATTTAAATATTAATACACAGGATTGGCAGTAACGCGTTATTTGTAACGTCGTTACTTTGTTGATCATTACCTTGTTATAATAATTATTTGATAATGACACTGTGAATGTTTTATGACGGTAACGGTAACGGTATCAGAATTAAAAAAATTAATAATTACTTGTAACGGATTGAAAAATCATTCACAGTTATTGACAAAAAAAACTCTTTTTTCCATTAATTTGTAACGCGTTACTTTTTTATTTGCGTTACTTGTTACGCGTTACTCGTTACTCATTATTTATTACTTTTTTTTAGTAAATAACGCATAATGATGACAAATTATTTTTCAAAATGACTTTTCTAACTTTAGATTTCACAATCTCAGCGTTAGTTAGCGTTACCGTCATAAAAAATTGCAATATCGTCATCAAATTGTTTACTATAGAAAGTAACGCTAAAGTAACTGATAAGTAACGTTTGCCAATCCTATTGATAAACTTTTAGCAAATATGATGTGTGTATGTGTGTGTGCGCGCGCGTGTACATAGAATACTATCTTATTGAACTGAGTAGCAATACGAAAAATATGAAAATGAATTGGATATTCTGAAATAAGATTGCGACGGTCTCTGATAAATATAAATTCGATGTTTGTAGCTATGAAAGAGTGGGATGATCCGAAATCGACGTGTCTTCCGTGTCTTCTTCAAATTCATTATCACTGTTTAAGGACAGATGCTCTCTTAAAACTAAAGAGCGCATTTGTTCTAGGACTTGATGCAAGGAATCCGACCTCTGATCTACTCTATCGTTTAAAGGTGTAGCGTCACCACTCGCTGTCCCACCTGCAGGTGTCTGTGGCGTATTACTAGGTGGTATAGGAGTATTTGTGCCATCTCCTGTACCTGTAAATAAAATAAAAGTATTCACATTTGACCGAAGATATGCTTATAAACAATTTTGAGAGCTTTTTAACAAGAGACGCAGATGACATAATAAAAATTAGAGACTTTATAACAAAATCTGAGCGAAACCAGAGTCTGAGCGATTTTGTCAAAATCTTATAGAGATAAAAAAGTACATATTTTACTATTTCACTTTAAATTATATTGTTTCACTGTGCAGTCTTCATTAAAATTATAGAGTAAGGGCAAAATAGTATATGCATGCAGAGGGAAATAGTATATATATCTACTTTCTCATAGGATTTTGACAAAATCGCTCGTGGTCAAACTTTGTTATAAGATCTTTACATTAAATCATTTCATCTTTATTTAATATTGACAAACAAAAGATGTAATGATTCATTGTATGAAGCCAGCATCAGACTAGAAATTGAGATTGAGATCAGAATTTGAAAAATTAAAGTAACGTTCACCGAACTCGATATTAATTTTCTTTCTTCTGATTAGTTAAGTTCCAATTTAATCTCAATCTCTAATCTGATACAGACTTTACAATGTGTTATCTGAGTCTCTTACTAGAAAGTATTCTTTATTATTCCGCTTATTGCAATCTTACCCATACTATCACTTGCAGGACTAGCTGATCGTTCTGCACCCCTTATTTCTCTCACAATCTCTTCGTCCTGTACGTTGAGTCGTAATCCAGCGACTCCTTTTCTTGGAACATTATATAGATCTCTTTTGATTCTCCTTCGTCTAGAAGGATCATTTCTACGTAGTTGGAGCATCGAACCAAAGTCGGCAATGTAAAGAAATCCTGCAATCAACAACTCGCAGGTCCTTTTACCCTGTTTATATGCCGTTTCTAATTCGATACTTGTACGCTGATCATATTGCCACCAACCTGCAAAAATTTACTTAAAAGCCATTTGTTCCATGTACCGTAAGAAAGAGAATAAAGGTCATGCGTCATTACAAGTAAATTAACAGACATGTAAAAAACTGCAGTTGGGAAAATATAAAAAGAAACATATTTTTAGTAGAATATAGTTTTATTGAAAAGAAATATATATTTCTTTTATGTTAAGCGTCTTAGTTATATATTATTATTAGCATTAACTCTTTTAATTGTTAAAACTGTTAATACTTCATATACTAGCATATATACATAATTCTTGCGCACACATTCCATTTTTATTTCTAATATTGTTTTTACCTATACAATGCGCTTCATTGAATGGGCGTATGCAGAATTTCAGTCGGGGAGGGGGAACAAAAATTTCACATCAAATTTATTAAAATATACCTTCTTCCAGCTTCTTTCTTTTCGCGACCTAGTTTCAGTAAGTTATTAAAAAATCCAAGTAAGAAATTATCAGTAATCTTTTCTTATTATGAATAGATGCATTAGTTCTTATGACGATTGGATGCACTAGTGTAGTGCGCACTGGTGCATATTAAAGCCGTTGTACACTGATTTAATTTGAGTGTAATAGAGAAATACAAATATTTCGAATTATAAAATACATATTTTACCTAATGGCACAATAAAGTGTATCGAATATTTCATTCGATTTCAACCGGTTTTTATATTTATTTATAAACATATCTTTATTTGTGTACGACAACTTTAATGTGCACCAGTGTGCACTAAATGCATCAAATCAAATTTGATATTAGGTTTTTTACTAAATCTAAATGTATAAGTCATATTAAAGAATTTTATAACGGTTGCAAAGCTGCATTTTTGGCTGAACGCTGCCAATAATTTTTACAATTTATTTCTTCTTGCCAAAATTTAGGGGAGGAAGCCCCCCCCCCCTACATACGCCCGTGCTTCATTGTGTATAATGTAGAATATAATTTTAATACAATATTGTATATATAAACATAGTTCAATATTATGCTGTAAAATATTATGCTTAAATCCGTACGAATCAAACTAATTATGCTTAAAATTGGATCTTCACGAGCAAATAAACTGTATATTTTATAAGTGTTATCGTACACCCGAGACACCCTTGCACGGAGCATCTTTTCTATCACGTTTGATATTACGTTTATAACGTGGGTTGTACTTTCTGTATTGACATTTGTTTACAAAGTCAATTACGTAAAGCATGCCACAGATCAAAAGTTCGCATTGCGCGTCCCCTAGTTTGTAAATAGTCTCCAGATCATTGCTTGTCCTCGGATCATATTTCCACCAACCTAAGAAGGGGTAGTATATCAAATTTTGTGCGCCCATGTATAAATGCTTTAAAAGAATTTGCAAACTAGAGAAATTTAAATAAAATGTAACAATAAATGAGATATTTATAAGAATTTCCCATCAAAAGACAACACAATTGCAGATTTTGAATGCTGACCAATTTTAATTTAGTGTAATTTTTAATTAAATTAATATTTTACCATTTCGGCCTTCGTAAAACCATTGGTATTCTTCCTCGGGATGTTCCAACTCCTTCTGAGGCTCCTCCACTTCCACCAACTGAGGTCTCTCAAGAAAATCCGGCGGGATCTCTTGACGACACATTGGACATCGTTTGCTCTGATTAGCAACACCCTTCACACACAAATAGCAGTATATATGACTGCAGGGTAATCGCGCTGGATGAATGCAAGGTTGCAGGCATACTGCACATTCTGGTACGACAGTAGGGCCTACAAAAGCAACACGTAGATCAATATATATACAAAAAATAAGATTAAAGTATTGAAATTTTTTATTAATTAACAAAAGATTCAATGCAGTTACTATTATATAAAAAGCTTTTCAGCAAGAAATCAATGATATCATAGGCTGTGTTTTATTTACTGTATACAATGCTCCAGGAATTATTTTATCTTTATTGTTTATCAACTGTTAAATAACAAGGATAAATGGTAGCTCATAAGCACTGTGAGTACCAAATAAAATGTACCTACAGTGAATCATTTCATCTTTATTTAACATTGATAAACAATAAAGGCGTAAGTCTGTTTTTAAAGCTGAATTAGTATATATTTTTTATACTTAAAATAAAATAGGTACATGATTTAAATTTGGTAAAAACAAAAAAAAAGATTCTAATGCAGTCTACTGCAGCAATAAAAAAACAAATCTATTGTGTTAAATAAACTATATCACCTGTGTCTTGCTAGAATCCATAAAGTACAATGTAAAAAAAATATAAGGCTGATACTCATGGTCAATATATATCTATAGTCAATTCTTATATTTAAGATTGTCTTAAGTACAGTCTTGAGATATCATCGAAGATCTCACAAATCAATCAGAGGGCTATATTAGCATCTTAGAAACTACTTAAGATAATCTTAAAATAAGAATCGACTCTGTAAATACTGGCTGTAATCTGTTATTATTTCGAGACCATCTTAAGTGATGTATTAAGGTGCTAATACAGTCTTTTGATTGATTCATGACATCTTAAGACTGTACTTAAGACGGTCTTAAATAAGAATTGGTTATAAATATTAACTAAAAACATGATTACTATATATTTTTTCTTTTTATATTCTAATAATATAATATATAATACTACTTTATATTAATGTTATGTGTTATATATAATGCGATTGCTATTATAATATATAAACAGTAATCATGTAGATCTTCTTATTTAAAACTACATAGTACACTATTGATTGGGATGACAACACAATGATTTATGTCAGTGTATAACAAGCACGTACCTTCCTTTTCCTCAGAATCCTTGTCCTTTTCTTTAATACCTCCGCCAGATTTCTCCGGCACATCGAGTTTCGCTTGTGCCATGACAGAGTAGATCGCACAATCTGACCCGATAGGGTCAGAGCTTCATCGATATAATCGATTCCTTGTCTAGTTTGTAAACAGCAGCACGCGTCTTGTCAATACTCGCGAAGGTCAGCCATGTTGCTTATTATTGTGACGTGTCCCGGGGCTCTCAACTGTTCTCAACCTCGCGACGCTACTTGTGCGCTGTCTGAAGTTATCATCATTCCTGTCGTTTATGTAGGATTTGAAATATGTGCTTCGAAATTGCGATTTTCGCAATCGCGAAGTTCAAGTCATAAAGATCGGTCAGACGCGTGCGGTGAAGATCGATCTGTTCGTGCAGTATAATTTCTTGACAAATAATTCCGTTGGCGGATAATTTCATGCGCGATCTATTCATCTTTCAACGATTCGGAAAGCAATAAGCAAGCGTTAGTATTGTCAATTATCGACACTGATCATTCTCGAGCTCCGTGATTTTTTTTCATGATCGCGATCCGACGCGAAACATTCCGAGGAAAAAGGGATATATATATATATATATATATAGAGAGAGAGAGAGAGAGAGATACAATTCTTGCATGTAATTTCATTTAGAACGAATTTTATTCTTTTGGCTTTAATGCTGACAAAAATTTAAATTTAACGGCGAAATTACTTGCATTTTTTCTGTTGTTCCAAATAAAAATGATATTCGGATTTTTTTTTAGGCTGACGGAAATATGAGCCAAGAAGGAAGAAAAAGGAAGGAAAATCAATTTTGGAGATCATTTATAAATCTTCTTGCTTCGCAGCCATTCGGTCGAATATGATGTACTAAAGCAAAATGGCGGATGAAATGACGCTAGTAAGTAAATTTATTAATTAGTGGAAATGAGAGATAAAAGTTCTCTAGAAATTATTTTTATTCATATGACTTATTAAATACTGTGTTCCGCTGCAGTGCACTTTCGATCTCTCGTGATGGTAATAATAGTTTTTTATTCTGTTTTTACATCATTATAATGTGTCCACTTATAATTAGGCAATTATAAACTTATAAATATAATGTGTTTATCATAACGCTGTACAGAGAATTGATTGAATCTTGACTAGGATGAGGAATGGGACTTAGGACAACTTTGATAAACTCTGATTAATAATTGATTGGATTATCAAACAGTATCCATTATATTTTATTAATACATTTTATATTGACATATGTGGATTTCTAATTAATTTTAATCTGTTTAATTTGGTCTTAATTATCTTTCTCCAATTCTTAGAACTAGAAACAGATGAAAAAAGTAAGTTAAATTGGGGTTAAAGTTACTCTGATTCAAATAGATATTTATTGATTGAATTAATTACAGATTAAATTAATCAAAGTTTCATTGAAATCGATTTCAGGATAATTTCGGCAATTTATGAAAGTAATAAATTTATCAATTTAAAAAAAACCCCTATTTTATTAACCCATGGATAAAATGATTAATTTTTTACTATTTAATATATGGAATATTGATTCGGAAATAATGGATTACATAGTTAAAAACTTTGCTTTAAGAGCGCGCGATTCTACTAGTAGTTAAATTAATCATCAATAGAGTTAATATCTAATCGAAGAATTTGATCAAAGTCATCTGCAGTTTGAAAGTTCGTCGTATTAATCTTTAATAGGATAAAATTTTAGGAAATATTATAAGAAAGAGTGGATTTTTTTTATATTTTGAGATTCTTTAAGAATGGAGAAACTTTTATCAGCTCACTTTACAACAATACAGAAATTATTATCCTACGGATTTACAAGATATTTTTTTACAAGCACCCTCATGAGATTGTATGGAACGATATACATCTTTGAGCACAACAGCTTTCTATTAGCTGCAAAGAGACCGTATCGAGTTTGTCACGATCACTAGTTACTATATTGTTAAGCTCGTTATCACGTTTTCACATCCTTATTAGCAACTATAACGTCTTGTCACGAGTAAAATTCGCCGATCGCGATATTGGTCCAAGCGAATCTTTTCTGATGAAACTATTTAGCTTATAGCTCGGTGCGAGCTATTAACACGAGCCTTTCGAGAAACGGATAACTCTGTGATAATGAAAGATGAACTGAAAATGGAAAATATCAAATGTGTTAAGTGCATAAAATATATTCTTTAATTAAGTTAATTAATCACGAAATATTTATTTTTGTAACAATTATTAAAGCAAACGATTATACAAAAGAGATAAAAAAGATGTTTTCCAAATATATACAAATATTTTTCTGATATGTTTTAGATTTTCATGCTGTTTAGATAATCTAACACGGTTTTTCTCCTTTTTTTCTTTTAATCTGTTTTGTTTAATAACATGTGTATAAAAAAAATAATGATATTTATGAATTTGGCACTCAACACGTTCGAGACTTTCCGATTTGATCGGGAAATACGATTCGTTGTTCCTGTGAATATTCACAATAGTTCTTTAAAGAAAATAGATAATCCACGATCAATCTAATGATAACACTGATTCGATAGAGGATCTATTCCTGCGTGGTAACATCGGACCACCAAGATAGCTCAGTGGATTGCCGAAAGTTCGTTGGCCGTCCGGCAAGAAGATAGAAGACGTATTGAAAGTTATCGGCTTGTCTGGTGCTAAAATAAAATAATCTTCATAATTAACTCTACTCGATTAAGCAGATTTTTCTCGAAATTATATATACATGTAATCCCCATAGTAACAAAAGTAAGTCATAATAATATCACAACAAAGTCATGATGAGAAATGTTCGCTTTGTCACAAGTATGATATCGCTATGACACTAAGACTATGTTTCAAAATTGTCTGCCAGTACTGAAAGTCTCTAGTTTATTTCACGTGTACTATAGATTTTCAGTACTAGCAGTAAATTTTGAAACACAGCCTAAGTATGCTAAGTACTGATGAAAGTTGCACATATTATGATACTACTATGACATATACAGATCAAGATATGTGACATATCATTGTAATTTTTTTATTAATAATCTCACAGTGATATCACAATTTATTTATTGTGAGTTTATTGTGATGTAAATGTGACTTTTTTCTATGGAGAAAATATTTCATGACTATTTAAAAAAACAAAGTAATTAAAATTTTATTTATTCTCGCAATGATTAAAGTAGCGAGATGTAATAAATAAGACATAACAAAAATAAAGCATAATTATAATTATATTTTATAATTACACTTTTTGTGTAATGAAAAAAATCATTGGCTACGTTCAGTAGACTCAACAGTTGAGTTCGCTGAACACAGCCATTGTAATAATAGGTGTTTAAATATGTCTTAGATTACCATGTGTAAAAATTATTATTAATCTATTTTAAACATTATTATGCATGTATTGTTAGAATTTTTTAAGTCAAAGGAGGAAGTTTCCTTTGTGTTACTGACCTAAGTAGTTCCCTTGCATCTTCGATTGTCTTCTAACGTCTCCGTTCGCAGGCGCCTAAACGATAAGTGAAAGTTGGTTTTAAAATACTCAATATCTCGCCGTACAATGGCGAAATAATGGATTCATTCTATTTTCTTCAATCTTTCTGGTTAGTGCATGTACGTAGCAAAAACACGCTCAGACACTTTGAATGGGCTTGTCTCATAGAGCCTCAGAAGTTTCTGTAGCTCAAAGCGTGCATGCAATGAAGTGAATGTTTTTCACGTGCCACGAATAAACCTGTTTCATCAGGCAATTCGGGTTAATCATTGTCTATGAACTCGTGCAGGTTGGAATAAAAGGCTTCATCGATGTCTTCGTGGAGTGTTCTTAAATCGATGATTAGTTTAACTTGGGAATAGCGCCGGTTGTAATTTACATCAAGCATTGACATCGGCGTGCTCAGATCTCGATACAAATGCGCGAAAATAATTTTATTTGTTGCAATACAATATGCGACGATTACATTTCTTCGTCCAAAGCTGAATTTATATCAAATTATTTAAACAAGAGACTCTCTGAATTTTATTCGTTAGATTCTGTATGAGATCGAAGAGATTATTCGGATTTTTAATAAATTTCTCAAGTAATAAAAAAATTAAATTATATCGGATCATCATGCACATGCTCATCTAATAGCGAGAGAAAAAGTAATTTGTCATATATAAAATGCGTTGTTTACAGAGATGAATCATATAACTAACGTGTAAAATACAACCTATCGAATCGTTTTTTCATTCCCAGATTAGAAAATTTCATTGTGAGGAAAGACGACGAACTTGCGAGAAGAAGCTTGGTGGTGTAGGAGAGGCGTGACAGATGGTTATAGCGATGGAACAAACTCGAGTTAATGGAAAAAATCATATATTTTCTCTGTCATTTTTCGTCTATATATAACATGCTATAAAATGTATCTCGAGACTCACGGATTGATGATTAAGAACTGCTAATTTCTTCAGAAGAATATCAATTTTCTTATTTCGAATGGAATGCATCGTAACGTTTGTATCGAAAGGAAGATACATTCGAACACGCAAATATCTCTTTCATTCGCAAGTTATGATCTTATAAAGTTTATAATATAAACTGTTAATATAGTTAATAAATATTTAAAAGAAAACGGCGTAAATAAAAATGCAGAAATTGCCAAAAGTGTAAAAAATCGTAAAATATAAACAGTCCACTGATTAAAATTTCGAGATAATAAAACTTTACGTATTAATTTCAATTGTGACAAAATATTTTTTAATATATATAACTAAATTATAATTTTTTATATATATCAATAATTATATTTTACTTGTATGTAGCTATAAAATAATTGCAACATTGTAATTACTTTATGATTACATGTGCGTTTGTTTGTGCTCAATTTATAAGTATTTAATCAGGGAATTTCTTGTTAATTGTCAATGCATTCGAGGAAATAAATTTATATAAGTATAATATATTATAAATAAAATAAAGTAGATTAAATCTTGCGATTCAGAGAGGGATGAAGGCTGCGAAAGATGCGAGCCACGATGCGATCGAATTAATATTCGTATAAATTATTATCGACGTGCAAGACACATTGTACCTCTATTCGCAAGATGTTTCCGTTTCATCAGGTTTTAAAATGGAGTCTAACGGTATAACGCTCTCCTCAACATTAGACCAATCCCTGTGCTGAAAGTACATCTGATATATTTAAAGTCTGAGGTATTAGATTGGATTGTGGATGATATCGGTTTGCGCGATATGCTTTGTGAATTTTATCGCATGATTATTTTGTGTGATCGCCACCAAAAGCACACAGACGCCACATTTTGTACGATTACACGAAGCAGCGAAATCAAACTAAACAGACGCGCGGGTGCACACATAAGGCAAACTATAAATTATTATACATATTAAAAATAAGTTTTTGAAGATTTAAATTCGCATTCAGAATATTTATTCAGTATAATTTTATTAATCTGAATAGTTTGTTTTTTTGGTGTGCACCGCGGTCATCACAATGACAATAACATAAATCTATGCTATAGTGACTTTTTGTAGTTAATTGCGTGGTATCAGATATATAATAGTAACATAAAAATACACGAATGCCTTTAACTGATAAAATAATATTTCATTTTAATTCTTTTAAAAATATAACTACGTGATTCTGTTTCTTTATCTCAAATAAATGAGTCTCTTTATTATCTCTTTATCTCGACATATTCGTTGTAAATTTAATCAACATTGCTTTTATCTTGTTATCAAGTTGTTTTATAGGCACTAGAGTCTTAAAATAATATTTTGTTCGAGCTAAGTACGTATGGTTTCTTCTACAGCTAATCAATACTGGGAAAATACTGATGACATGCTACATAAGAAAAAATAGATGCTTGATTGCAAGCTAGCTTTACATTACTCGAATGTCTTTCTCTCTCCAAATGTGGCTATGATCTAGACTTTGAGTCAAATGTATACACTGATTTATATGTAACTAATTCATAAAATTTAATAAGTAAAACGTTTGCAATAAGAAATTAATGTTCACATTGACAATTTCAAAGCAATACAAGCATTTTGCTGAATCTGTATTGACCGGTTGTCATTTTTCATCATTAGATAAACGCGTTATATATTATTTTATTTTTTAATAATGAGCTTTTATCGATTCTACACGTAAAATGTGATTTTGAGCGAATAATTATGCGTGCTAAAACTAGTTATGAATGGCTAAGTGTTATAAGTGCCTAACTTACAAATTTTCCATTTAAATAAATATTAAAAATTTTGAGTTAAACACCTTTGACTATTAGCCATGTTACATTTGAACCACACTCATACTGTAGCTATATTGTCTTAAAATATACATGTATACGTGATTGTCGTTTAAAAATGATCGCTTCACGTGATATTTACAATAGTCGAATCCACGCAATTATTTTTGAACGTATTAATTATTGTCGTCAGAGTCAATTTAATCATCAATTGTTCTTGTTCGTGGACGCGACGTCGACATGGCCTTTGCCTCGAGACTGGAGACTCGCTTCGTCACCATTGATTAACTTCACCGTGACTTTTTCGGGCCGAGCTCCGCGCAATTTTCTGAACTTAATCGGCGCATTGAGATCGAGACTCATCGGTCTCTTCGGCGTAGTATTTTTCGTGGTGTTATTTACTCTCGGTATTATACGCTCGGTTTTGATCTCATTCAAACCCGTCACGGAAAAGTTCGTCTCGAGGAGGGCCTGCGTTTCGTCTGGGTCCAATTCGTCAGTCAAGGAAGCTCTCCTTGCCGTCTTATTTCTTACCGGCATAACGAGAAGCTCGCCATCTTGATCATTACTCGTATCCTTTTGTTCCTCTTGCTGATGTCCCTGTGGTTGATCTTTGTTCTCGTCTACCTCCGGCTCCTGGGTGTCCTCTTCCTCTTCTTCTTCCTCCTCTTCTTCCTCGCGTTCTTCTAGTTCGGGTTCTTCTCTTAGATCTTCCATTGACTGGTGGAGAAAAATAAAATGCTTATAATGATTTCTTAAATTATATAGACGATATAGACAATATTATGCTATGTTTATTCGGCATTGCGAAAAAAGCATGGATTTGTGTGTGAATAAATTATATTTGAGAAATTAGACTGAAAATGATAATGAAAATTATATCCTGATTTATAATGCTTGTATATTTCTTTATAATGCAACATGTTGATAGTTAAAGAATTGTGAATATAGTGCGAAGTCAGATGCAAAAAAAGACAATATGCTTTGAAGAAGCGATTCAGTCAGTTTATTTTTACTTTATGGATTTAATGTGTTTGTCAATAGAAATACGTCACATAAAACGTGGATGCGAATACAATAAATTGACAACAACTGCATGCAAAGCCCTTTTGCAAGCTTGACCAAGCTAAATATGCATCTTTTAAAAAAAGAAAAAATCTTTACGAATGGGTTTGGTTTCACAGGTTTAATGACGATGCCTGTATTTACCCCTAGGAGCTCCTTTTTTTCTGGTTCTTCTTCTGCTGTAATGCACACAAAAATACAAATATTGATTGAATCTTGATAAATAAGCAAAATTTTATGGAAAACTTCTTCCACATTCTTATACATCTTTATATCTTTTATTTTCAAAAATATTTAAATAAAAGATAACTGTTCTTTTTTTACGAACATTGCATGCAATATTGATATAATGAGTAACGTATTAAATATTTTATAGATAAGATAGAAATAACTTTAAATTTTTACTATTTGATACGAAATTGGAAGGAGAAAAGAGTTCTATTTTGATATCAAGTTTTTCCGTATATTTTCTATCTACAAATCAAAATAGATTAGAGTACCTTTTATGTGAACTTTTTTATCATTCATTAAGTCCTTGGATTCTGTATTCGGCAGTGGCTTGTATTCTTTGGCATTGGAAACTTTCACGTGAGTTCCATTCGGCCTCTTGTCGTCATCCATTACGTTCTTGAAGCCGACCGCTTTTACGCCGGTCGCGGTAACCAAGGAGTCCGTATACTGTTGTGATTGCCACCTCTGTGAGCCTGAACCGGTGGCCGCTCCCGAAGCTGCAGCGCGTTTTCGTTGACGGTCCTTGCGTGTGCTTCGACATACCTCGTAAATACATCCGACCACCGCGATTACAAAGACGCAGCATAGGACTATGAAGATGTACGTTCCTGCACCCTGCTCCTCCTGGGTAGCACCTGAATACTGCGATTTATATAGGATTCTTTCTGGTGGATCCTCGACCCATGCTTTGTCACGGCCCTTTAATGAAATTATTGCAATGTGATGCATCTTTTATATTTGTATCGAGAGAATGAACATTTGTTTAAAACATTGTTATATTACTGGTATAATCATTAAAGAAAATATTTTATAGGGGTTTAAAGTATTATAATAATTATTATTTGGATGAGAAAGAATATAATAATTAATTATATTAATTAATCACTATATTTCAGAATGTATTAATTGAAGAACAAAGATTAATCAACAATTTATCATCGTTTAAAGATTGCAAATTATTTTAAATTTAAAACATATGAATTATTTTCTTTGATATAACCAAGATGTAAAATGATGCGTGATGTGAAACTAATTTCTAATAAGATATTTAATTTCCGAGTTTCTTACCACGCTGTCGTTCTTGGGTGGTTCAAGACCACCTGGTTGAACATGGAAAACCGCACATTGAGCACTTCTGACGCCGGCAGGTATCGTTGCCCGCACGGTCTCGCTGCCTTGTTTTGTAAAAAGCATATATTCCTCTAGTGGTTTCATATCAGGGCCTCCATTGATTGATATGACAACGTCTAAAAGCGTAATTTGCAATTTGTCATGTGGGTAGCTACGCTTATTTATCTAGCATAAGAAAAACATAACGGAAGTATTCGGATAAACAGACACAGAGCAATAAATTTAGTGTAAGATATTGTTGAGATATTTCAGAGAAAGCTTACTGCTAAGGCAGCCGGTGTACCCCTTGTAGGCGATAAATCGCGAATCGGTGGTGTTCAATCCACCAAGTTGTATCTCCGTGGCACCCGGAGTTTCGTCCTCGTCTGGAATCGGTATTCCTGGAATCGGTAGCAATTGAACGGGCTCACGGTCGATCTAAAATTACATACAAATTATAAAATACAGTATTTTATAATATTATTCATTTGATACAACAACGACAACTTAAAAAACGATGGTTTCCAAAAAATAAATTTGAATGTTTTCAATCATTCAAATTTGATAATAATTTTGAATTAATTTTGCAATTTTGATGCAATAATGGAGGTAGAATAAAAGTATGTACTTTTAAAATACGTTATTTCTTTTCTTCTTTGCATTCTTGTTTTACAAGCTTTTTTTTACAAGCAACTAAAAAATGATTTTTTATATCGTTGTTGTAGCAAATAAGTATCCTAAAGTGAAACAAAAAAAATCATAACTAACTAAGAGGTTGGCCGTGTTGTTATCGCGGACATAGTAGACACTGTGACGTGCACCATTCAAGAAATTCCTATCGCTCAGGCGCACTCCAGCCGCCGAGCCATCTCTGTCCTCTTCGAAAATGAGTAGTCCCTCGGACGTCAAGGCCACCAATAAGTAGTAGCTCCTTCTGGAAAAAAGTTCTTCGAAAGACATCCAGGACTTCAGGCGTCAGTGACTGGTGTCGGAATGGTTGAATATTATACGGGGATTAAGAAAATATTAAGATCGATGCTTTACTTGTTGTCGGTCTGTACCAGCAGCAACGCGGTGGTTCGCTGTCGTAATTCATTTGTTGAGAATGCCAATTGTACTTTCACTTGATTTACTTCACCTTCTAGTTCGAATTCGCGTTGAAGTACACTTTCCCCACTGAAATCGGCACCCTTTTCTAAATTAAAAAAAAAAAAAACAAATTTCATGCAGAGATATTAGTACTTTCGTACTGCTTTAATAATTTTTTGAAAGTTTTTTTTAGACTAAAGTAATTTACTTTATGGAACTTATTCAAGTTATTTTAGATTTTTATTTCTTTAGAAAAGATAATTTTCTAATTTTGAAATATATGTCTAAAATATTTATATCTGTGTGCGAATCTTTAAGATGTTTTGCAATCTTTAGATTTGGCTCTTTAAGTCTTCAATTTCTTGATTTACATTTTCATGTTTAATTCGAGCTTGAAAAGTACGTTTATTTAACACAATAAATAATAACGAATAAAGTTACCATCGGCACAATGTTCGCCAAAGTAGGATGTCAGCTCGCAATTACAAGAAGACTCTTGTCTACCGAAATCCTCCGTGCAGCTTCCTAAATTTTTGCAAGGCACCGTGTCGCATTTCATTTGACAATTCGGCAGAACACCTTTACTTCCTTCATGATTTGCTTCGCTGGCTAAGCTTGGTAGATCGACAAGATACTTGCCGATCATGAGTCCTCGCAAGCAGCCAACGTAGCCTTGAATTAAAGCGCCTTCTTTTCCGACTCTGAGTAGATTGTCGGGATCGAATCCTCCTAAATTTACCTAAATGAATATTTATTAATTTGTTTAGATATATATTAATATATGTTTTTATATACATAAATATTATTAACTATTATATTAGAACTATTATACATATTATGGATCAAAAAAATAATTCAAAAAGCCATTCATTTTTGTATTATTATTATGCTTTACAAAAAGGCACAATTTAGATATTCTTTAAATATTTTGCAGACTTTTTATTATTTAAAACAAAAGATAAGTATTTATTCAAAGACCCACTTGGAAATAATCGGTGGGAGGTGCCGGCGGCCGTTGCGGTGCAAGAACTTCTTTCTCTGGATTTGTCCAAGGTTTATTCGAATACGTGTCTAGAAGTATCGGTGTCGCATTCACTGTAACGTTATATTCATTCACGTACAATGTAGTCCAATTCTCGCCCCGAATTATGGCGATCTGTACGGAGATTCCCGTGTTGACATCTGAAAAAACAGATTATTTCTCTATAATTTCTAATATGCATGTCGTATACATTTTTACTTCAAAGGGCTTTAACGTACTTGGATTTTCCACAGTGATATTTTTTATTTCGTTGCCAGCGTTGAAAAGATAGACAATGGTACCGTTTGAAATATAGAGATGTGCAAAATTGTTCAAATGATCATTCGCATACAGTATCAGAGAATGAGTATCATAAGTTCTTAAATTAATTAAAATATTTTCAAGCAGCATGCTTTTCAGTTGCAACCTCTCCTCGTTGTCGTCCGATCCGAAGTAATTTTTTTTTAAGAATGCTCCAGGTGAGGTGAATGTCAAAGCTTTGTTATTGATATCTGAATTTAGGGATATTATTTAATACTAGTTAATTCAAAATTGAATAATGCATACATTTCATATGTACATATTTACTTTTAATTAATATTTAAAAAACTAGAAAATTATGAAAAGCCTCAGATATGTATATATTGTATATATATATATATTTTTTTTAAAAAAAAACTTGAGATATTTTTAAAAATATTTGGAAATAATTTTTTCGAGTAATTGAGTAAAGTTACTTACTTGTCTCGCAATAAGTGCCTAAATGTGCCCATCGATTTTCGCACACACATTCGAAATTACTCCACAACTCGACACATCTAGCGCCGTTCTGACACTTATTAGGTTGACACGAAGGTTTGCAGTCTTTGATAATTTCCGATAGATGTACCGACATATAACTATGAATGTCTAATATTTCTCCATTGACAACGAGACCGCGGAAGCAGCCGATGAGACCTTGTCGAACGGAAGAAGTCTTCAAGTGCTCTCTAAAAATTAATGAAGAATTAACAAAATTGAGTAAAAATTATTATTTATCACAAGATTCTTATTGATAATAAAATTCTTATTCTAAAATAAGATTCTTATTGATTATTTATCATAATAAGAAAAATTCATTGTGTGATTAATAATTAAATATTAAGTTGTAAAATTACTCACGCAGTAGCACCACCGATAAACATGGACCCTTCGAAGGGTCCAAACTCCTCTTCGGGAAACAAATCCACCATTCGAAAATCGGTATTGATCATAAATCTTACATGATAGTCGTTGTAATCGATCCAAATCTTTTGCCATTCGCCATTATTCAGTTTTCGTCGGCTTTCCACTTGTAATTCGCGATTAGTACCAGTATTTAGGGTGAAATTAAAAGTCAACCGATATTCCGACGTTAGGGCAACCATGAAGGAAGGATAGTTACTCCGGATCGGTGGTTGATATAGAAGAATAGCTTTTTCGCCCGTCGTTCGGAAGCTGAAAGCTATGTCACCCTTCCTCCAACCAGGTACTTCGATATATGATTGTGATGTCGTGAACGTTACCACGTATTTCTGTGTATCTAAAAATCATTATTAATTGATCATCATTAATCTCATAAAGATATTGTTTCAAAAAATATTTGCAAATATTACTACATTTATGTGATAATAGATTTGCCATCAATAATTGTTCTACAAATTTCGTTTTTATTATTTAATTTACTTCTAAAAAATAAAATTATGTCATTGAAATAGAAGATACACATATAATTCTATTTGTAAATCGGTACGTGTTTGCTTACTTGTTTCAACGCATTCCAATGGCCCTAAAGTGATACGTCCCCGAGCATCTTCCTCAAGATCTCTCTGTTGCAAGAATACCATTCCAGTAATGCCCAAGGAATCAGGTGTTTCGTAGTATCCCTCGTCTGACAGCCACTTTCCGGCATTTCCGGCAGACACGTCACAATTACAGCTCAAGTTGGAGTTCACGCATGTTCTGTTCACTAAAGTAAAATTAATAAATAATTTTTGCAAGAGATAATTAGCTTTTGCAAACGCAAGATTTAATGCAATTTTAAATTTCTTTTATCGCATTAGGAATTTATTTAAAAAAGAACTTACTTCCACAAGGACAGGATCCGCGATTGACGTTTCCGATGTAATCGACAGTAGTACCTTTGGAACCTAGAAACCATGTGGCGCTGTGCAGCTCTAAGGGTGCTTTGTAACAATCGTACTTTACATATTGGCTGCAATAAAGTGAGTGCGAGATCAGCTCCTGAAGCATTTCAGCGGTGAACTGTCTATATTTGATGCTGAAGGAGAAATCGTTCTCGATGATAGATCTGACGTCTACTTGGGAAGGTAAATTGTGCTCGACGATTGTTTTAGTCGAATCTTCGATTGATTGGAATTCGCACTTTACTAAAGCGGGCGGGAATCGACCGTTTCCGTCGATATCGATTTTGTAAACGTCGTCTTGCGTGTATCCCAAAAGAGCCAGTTCTTCACATGTTTTTCTGTATTGTGCTAAACAATAATATTAAAAATCATATTTAAATTATAGCAATTACAATTAATGAAATAATTTTAATTTTATTTTTTTATTTACTGTACAGTTTATAATTAATTTGTAATTATATATTTTTAGCCTCGTATATCTGATATTGTTGAATTGATTATTTATCGCAGTTTGTCTTACCAAAATGGCAGTTCTTTCCGATATATCCAGTGTCCTTGCAATCGCACGTGATTCTATCTTCTTTAACTGAACATTTACCACCATGTTCGCAAGTGTTTGGCCTTTTGCATGGATCCACAAATTGACAATTGTCTAAAGCAACTTCTCCGACTACTCTCTCGGTATTAATTACGTATCTAGGTTCAATTCTTTGACCGTTCACTCGTATCTCACGCATACATCCTACTAGACCTAAATTTACGATAAGAATCTCTTTTTACATTCACATACATTTTTAATCTTTCAAATTTAATATTAGGTTTACTTACCTGCGTTACTTTTACCACTTCCTATGATGACTTTATCACCCAATTCAAATGTCAAGAGCTTACTCTGCTTATTTCTATAATCGAGAAGGATATTAAGTTCACCCTTTGTATAATTAAGCTCGACCGCGTGCCAAGAAGTGTTGTAAGGTGGAAACTTCACTGAAGTTGACAATGTAATATTTTCCGCAATAACTGGTACCAATTGGAATCGAATTTCGTCATTGACTTGACGTAACTGTAGAGAAAAATATAAATAAATAACAGAGATTGAAAATGTAAAAAAAATATATAGAGAGCGACATTATATATAATTATACCTCCCAGTAGCCAACACCGCGGTTGCTTTTTACATCTCCAGAAGCAATTATTGCGATTGGCGTTGAACTTTTAAAGTCGAAGTTTAACTTCAGCGAATTGGTCTGTTCGATTGGCCACCAGATGTGACTTCCCGCGAAAGGATATGTAATCGGAATAACTTCGACGTCGGCTTCATAATATTCTGGTTCCAATACACCTATGTAGTGTACCATAGGATTGGAACGCTTTAATTCGTATATAATCGACTTGTCGTTGAAGAACACGTACTTCAAGGAACCTGGAAAAATTGAAAGTTGCGTTAATTGATGGACTGCATTCGATTAATAATTAATGTCAGGTATTGTAGTTTCATCAAACCTGCAAAATTATTGTGGGACAGAAGACCCTTCTTCTTGTGGAGTTCCGGACCACCACCGATGTATATCTCTGGATCGATGATGATATCGCAATTTTCTCCCGGTACTTCTAGTACCTTTATCTCGTCGTCTAAGCTGACGAAAACGGTGGATCCGTTATGAAATATGATCAAATTGTTCCAATAATTAGATGTAACGTAATCACCCAACGTGGTGGAGATCTTTGAATTATGTCCGAAATCGAGTTCAACGTGAACTGATCCGTTTATAATGGAAGCTGCAATGTAATGCGGTGTGCCGTCAATTTCACCGGAAGCGTAAAACAAGGCGGAATTGTCCCATTTTGTCTGAAATTTATTTTTATTAAAAACCAAATGTGAATTTTTAATGGTATTTTGACGTAATATTTTTAAATTATGACAATTTGTCTTAATAATTTAATCTCGAGATATAGATATATAATTGGAGAAAATTATTTGTTATAATAATTTTCTCTATGTATCTCTTTTTTTATGGCGGGAAAATTCAATAACGATAATTGCATGTGACAAATTTCATTGTGTTCGCACAATGATCTGCTACGATACAATTTGAGAAGTGGAACTCGACACTCTCTCGAAGAGTTTCCACGGTAAATTTTTCGTCATAGTGAATGACGGATAAAAGCAGCTGCTCGTGAAAATACAATATGCGCCCTCCCTCTCGACAAAGAAGTATAACGTCTCGCTATAATGAATCAATGAGCCCGCGACAAGGGAAAGGAACGGTCCCATTACAATAAGCGCCCGTGGTCAAATACCTTAAAAGCGAGGCTGATCCTGTTGACAGACGAGTGAACACGATCTTTCCAATCGTACACGCGAAAGGACACGTATGAGGAGCCTCTCAGCGTCAGTATAGTCGCGGCTGAAAAATGATGTTACATTTCAAACTCCATTAGACTCGTATTGGAATATCCTGACCCTTTTAAATGCGCGTAAAAGCCCTATCTCTTCTTCGACTGACTAATACGATTTATATAGTATACATATTTATCATTTCCATATGAATGAATATTCCTTTGATAATAGCTAAGAGAGTCTCGAATTAAATCTTGGGAAAATAAATGATTTGTTATTTAAAATGTAAATATTATAATGTATATTCTAGTAAAAGGTATTCGTATTAAATTCAATTACTTTACGTACTGTACACATCACAACGTTCACCCTCGTAATTCGTGCCGAAGCAATCACATGTCAGACTATTGTAGTGATTCACACATTGATCGGGGACGAAGCACAAGTTTTCTCGTGTCCTGCACCTAAATTGAAATTAAAGATTTGTATTATCGAGAGTGCTTTCCATTTAATGTCATAAGTCGACAAACATCATTCTATCTTTCTTGACATTCAATGGTATTATATTCATAACCGATTTTTATAAAAGACCGTCTAATTTTAGATACCATCTTAAGATGTTATAAGTAATCGTAAAATCGTATTAGCATTTTAAGATATTACTTAGCCGGTTTTAAAATAAGAATCAACTTATGAATACCAGCCAATGAATAACAAATACAGATACTTGTATCACCAAATGAATTTTCTTTCTTTTTTAAAGACATACTTATCGATACATCCTTCCTTAACATTCTCGTGCTTGGTCGCGATTAATGGCCGAATGGGCAGCAAATCGCTGGCAGATTTTCCGGAACTCAAAATCATATCCCTGATGCAGCCGACAAAAGATTCTATTATATATTTCACTCCGTGTAATCGTTCTTCGGAACTCAGTCCTGTTAAAATGGAAATAAAGCGATAAGAATGCGAAAGAATTTCCGCTTGGAAGGAGTCTCTTAAAAAAAACTGTCCTCACCTCCGATAAGAACGACAGAGGCTAGTTCTTCAGATACTCCGTAATTAACGATGCGTTCTAAAACTTTTAGAATAGTCTCGGCCTGTTTATCATCAACTTCAGCGATTAACTTTGCCCCGTGCACGTCGATTCTTACGCGAACGCTATGCCATTCGTCTCTGTTAAGCCCTTGGCCGACTGTTAAACTAGTCGATTGTTTGCCGAATACATGAACAACTTTCAACTGACCCTTTTCTACTATCACGTAAAGAGCATAAGGGTCAAGGCTCTCTGGACGATCTTTGACACTGTGATAAACTAGTAAACCGTGTGGAAGCTTGGTGCGAAATTGGAAGGATATCTCGCGACATAGTCTGTAATATATTAAATAATATGTATAAAATATTTTCTTTATATTACTAAAATAATATAAAACAATTATAACATATAAGGCATATTATAATACATAAATGTATTAAAAGACATATTATTAATATATTTTGCTTTGCAAGTGGAAAATTCAACTTTCAAAATTTATAAATAATTGAAATTGTTGTTCTCACCTCAATTGGAAGGTTTTAATGCCAGGGCCATCGAGTTGGATGAAAGTATTGCTTTGTGCGAACATAAATGTTTTCTCGTGGCCAGATTCCATGAAAGTTAATTCCTTTGATAAAAATATATAATAGAAAACATTTATATGATAGAAATGTAATATATGATAGAAAACATTTTCTTGAATTGCGCAAAATATTATGTATTTATATAAATTGACGCGGTTTCTACCTTTCCTCGTAAGTGCTTCGGTACCGGTGGTTTCGTCGGTTTCGGAGGTGTAAAGGTTGGTCGTGGTGTAGTGGTTGTCGAGGGTGGAGTGCTCATTGTTGTCGTGCTTGTTGCGACAAATACACTACCCTTTGTTACAAGATAAGGCGGTAGCGTATCTAAAAATAAACAATAAATCTGTAGCAATTTTTTCAATCTTTGTTAAATATAGTATAGTTTACAAGGATTTTTATATAAAAATATATATTTTATCTAATCTATTTTAATTAACAAACGAATACGTTACACGATTTATAAAATGATTTATATATCTCTAAACATATTCTTATCGTCTCAAGTAAAATTTTTTAAATTAGTTCGTATCATTTTTGTTATGTTACTATTTATTTTTACAATGCAAATGTATTTAATTATTCTAATTCTTTTGAATTTTATATTTCTTCTTACACTTAATTGATTAATAATTACAAAGTTTATTATAAAAACTTTTGATTTTTGGAAAAATATCTTACGGTCACCACCGACGCAATAATGCAGGCACTCCGCTTCCGAGTTAAACCGATTTTCATTTCCGTGACAACCTCCGTAAGGAAAAGTTCGGCATTTTCCTTCGGCCTTGTTGAAGGCCCATTTGTGAACGAACTGCTTACAGGGTCCCGGTTCTAGCTTGAGAAGACATCTATCGGGTAGAATCCTTTTGGTCGTAGTAAATTCTTCCATCTCTTCGACCGTATCTGTTTTTGGCGAATTCGTCTGATTCGCTGATATCTTTGCTACTATGTTGAATAAGACAAGGATCCTGAGGATCCACTTGTCGCGGTAAATCATCGTTCCTCATTCGCTAAAAAAATAATTTAATCAATTCTAAAATATTTATTAAGATTTCCACAATTACCAATAAAATAGATTCTTGTTTTATTTAAATTTAATTATCGAATTGCATTGTTAATATATGTGTACTATATATTTTTTGTTTTATATAGATAGTAAGTCTTAAAGCATTAATTAATAAAGATGTGTGAATTATTCAAATACGAATCGAAACGAGTTAGATAAGATTTGATTTGA
>NW_017306059.1:3087451-3102353 GCF_001594115.1 Trachymyrmex septentrionalis | reverse complement strand
GATATATATATATATATATATATATATATATATATATATATATATACACAAACATATTTTTTACTAATAAGTAAAACATATTATATAATTTAGTTTTTTTATGTAGAAATCTTTTTTATTGTTTGTATATCAAAATTTAACAGTAATTTAATGTTGTTAATTAAAAGTTATCTTTTAACTATTCGATTCGATTTAATTCAATTCGATTAGGATAAAATCTTGTCAATTCAGTTTGATTTGGATTCAAATAAAGAAAAGAAATTCAGTTTATATGATTCGATTCGGTGTCAAAAATCTTGATTCACACATCTCTATTAAATAGTTATACAGATATTTAATTATAAGCGACACGTGCATATATATTAACAATACTCTAATAATATTCCGTTAATAAATCACGAGTTACTTCTAATTGCTGTAACTTGATAGATCGGTCTAATTAAATTAGTAAATTTGCAACTTATTCAACTTAAGAACATACAATGATATTTTTTAATGCATTTAATGTACACATGGAAAGAACAGTTTTGTTAAAGTATCTAAAAATTTAGCTAGATACAGATCTGAAAATAATTTTGTTGGATTATCAAAATAATTAATGTAGAACGCTCAAATTTGTTGCAAAAATGTCAAAATTTTTCGTAGCACCAGTATGCTTGAGATTCCTATTATTTTAATGGTCTAACGAAATTATTTTCAGATCCGTATCTAATTAAAATTTTACATACTTCAATAATACCATTCTTTTCATGCACCTGCTTTCTTACGGAAGTAAAAATTACACAGAAAAGAAGACTATTTTTAAATCAACCATAATTTACTCATATATAAGCAACGATATTGTAACCTTGTTTCAAAGATTTTAGTCTTGAGTTGATTAAATTCGTATTGTTGTAGGATTTTTGATCGAGTAAGTCTTGAATTGAGTACAATACTTGCATAAACACAAATTTAATCAAATCAAATTAAAATCTTTGAAGAAAGATTACAAAAGAAAGATTATTTTTGCTTATGTATCACATATATCATATTATGGTTGGTTTAAGAATAGTCTTTTCTGTATATATAAAACTGTTCGTTTTGTTTATACAGCGTTTTCTTTGCTTAAAGTGCGATACAATCGATTATGTCGGAAGCGGCACGGACCAATTAGAGTCAAGCTTAACGCGTTTTCATGCTCGAGAGCTCACCTCGCGCGCTTAAGAGCGCTTTTACGATTCAGGCCACGTGGACACCCACGTTCTCTTCCATAAAGCGCTTAAAACCGCTCCGTCCTTCCGGTGCGTCTCAGTTAAGACTATCTCAACACGAGCCAGGCAGATGCAATTTTACGATTGCAGTTGCCGCTTTTGAATTTACGACTTCCCCTCGCGACGCAGGTATTAGATAGGGAGGGACTCCGATATGAATGATGCAACGAACAGTATATCCGACACGACCGGTTAAGCCGCTACCGTTTTGATACGATCTTCCATTTTTCTTCTCCCGAGAAGTATCTTCCATTTAAATCTAACCCATAGTGTCTATTATAGGAGTCAAAGTGCACCGTTACATCACGAACTGGACCCTCGGTGTGTGTGTGTGTGTGTGTGTGTGTGTGTGTGTGTGTGTGTATGTGTGTATGTGTGTGTAACACGATACATCGAACCGATATACCTTTAATAACATACCTTTTAATAATAAAGCTTTTAATAATATTAGCATTCGTGAGACGAAATAAAGCATTACCTTACGACATAATACGTTAATGTGTAATCTGACCGCAGACATCGTCCGTTTCTTCGAACGTTCCCTCGAGTATCGTAAACTCTAACAATTATATCTTTCACGGGGTCAATTGGATTTGATCTGCAAAAGAAAGACACGCGTCGCGCGCTCGTCCGGCATGGAATAATCGCCGACCGGCTCTTGTACTTCCTGTTGAATTTGCTTCTAATGGGTCTACTCCTCGACAACGCGTACCCGCGCACCTTGGTGAACGCCGAACGCTCTTCGTTCTACGACGCCTTCGCTCGCGCACCGTCACGAAATTGCCTTTGTCGTCGCAATTTATCGAGTCAATAAATAGCGCATCTCCGACTCGCAACTTCGACGTCCGTCGAAGCGAGACGTATGGATTGACCTTGACGAATAACGAGGACCGTAGGAAAGGAGCCTTACTGTTACGTGCTGCACACGACAATTGCGAGATCAGGAAAGAGATTGTTTTTTTTAATCGTCATACTATATATCTTGATCGTAACATCCTCATCGTAATGATCAATGTCGAGTTTCTCTCATTCTCTTTCTGTTTCACAGTATCTGTGTGCGCTTCGCGTAACGCCCTAGTTAATTAGAAGACCTATCGTACGTCATCTGAAATTTCACGCCACGACGAGAAATCTCGTACTCATGACCACGAAGACGTCGCCGACTCGTCGTATCTGATACGGACGTTTTCGATCACGCACAGCTTTTGCAGTCATTTGTGCAAAATATAGTAATACTTACTCCAAAGTGTCAATGTCCAAGATTAATGCGCGACATTAATTTATTGCGGCGTATTCTCTTTTCACAAACGTATATTCTGTTAAGCGGAATGCAATATATGGAATATTAAAAAAATATTTATCTTTGTTACAAAAGTTTAATCTAATCAAATAAAAAATTGATTTTAATTTGATTTATTATATATACAAGACAAATAAGAATTAAATTATTTTTCACTAGAAAGAATTAATCTATTTTTCTATTTACATGATTTGTGAAACATTTATCTCTAAAGAATACACGGTACCAAATTCTATGCAGTTAATAATCTATTGATTTTATTAAAAGAAATATATCAGGGATAATATTGATAGTAATTTTTCATTTGCATTAAAAGTTTTGAATATTCAATTGCTGGAGGAACGATAAAGCATTTCGATAGATTCGATTTCAATATTTCTCATTTTAATTCATTTTGACTAACTTTTCTCTTTATTGGAACGTATATTAAGACAAGTTATTCCACGAACTCCAAATATAGATATTATACTGTGTTGTTAGAATCAACGTCACTATGGCAATCTTGTCTATTAATGCTATTAATATCATTATATATATTGATCGTATTAACAAACGCGATATGTACGCTTTGTATATGATGTTTGTTTGATCATTTATTTCCGATTACTAGCTATTCAAATGTTTAGTTATAGTTGTTTTACTATATAAATTTGTCTAGAGGTAGATGCGATGCATAGTTATAAATATGACTTCGAGATTGTAATTTTTAATTAAATAATTTCATTCAATCTACAGATATAATCATTCAAATTATTCAATTTTGAGATTTTATCGTTGCGCTAAACATATTAATCATAATTGATTATATCTTTACTTTATCTTTTTGACAACTGCATAGATAGAAAGATTATAATCGTAGTATCGCTAACGGGAGACATATCGATTCAAGTTTTTCTCTAAAATGTGATTTCTTATCAAGATGATCCCGAGGTGTCATTATCTCAGCTGTGATCCCAACTTCAACTGGTATCCATTTAACCGAGCTATTTAAACTCTAGCGCGCTTTGCGCCGTGCGAACACACGAATCTGCGTACCTTCGTTCACCGATGGTCCAGATGAGATCGCGACTCTCGTACAGGCCGCGGGGCAGGATGTGACGTCAGAAGGCCCCCGCCGAGCTGAGCACCGTCCGACGGACGGCGGCTGCGAGTCAATTGTCTTCTTTCACACTGACACACTGGCCAAATCCCCGCATCTACACGGCCGATCACAAGTATTCGCACGCACGTACACCGGTACACATATCGTGCACACACATACTCGAGGTCCGCGCCTCCTCCTTCTCCTCCTCCTCCACCACCTCTCCTCTTTGTCCTCTTCCTCCTCCGGACTCCTGTTACTGCTGCTGCCGCTGCTGTTGCTTGTAGCAGCAAGTAGACACTAATTTATTAATGCCACTCCGACCACTATACTCTCCGTTACTCATCACGGTTTATTGACTTTCATTGCGATCTCGTCTCGCGCGCCACACTCTAACGTTTCTTCGCTCTTTTCCTCCCCATACGACGACTAGCCTTCCGTCGCACAACCACTCGTTCCCTTTTCCCTTTTCGCGTCTGCGAATCCCGCGGTCATACGAGCTCTCTTCGGTCGTTGATCATCCACCGATCGATATCGACTGTTCTTTTCCGCGAAAGCGTTATTTTTTTTCTAGCCGCTCCTCGAACTTTTCTCAAAGGGGATGTTTCTACCGAGATCTCTTCTAGAAACGAATATGGTTTTCCGAATAAATATCCTGAAATCGAAGCGATACTACATTAGCGAAATGGGATACTGTTCTTGTAATTTCTCAACGTTTATTTCCGATAATACTGATAACTGAAAAATTTTTATCAGCAGCAATATGTAAAAATGAAACCAACAATAAGTAAAATTCAAAATGTTTTAGGTGTAAAATAATTCATTAAAATTTACTAACAAAAATGATAAAAGTGTACTCTGTAGTTTTCTTATCAATCATTGTCAGTACTTTTACACAGTTGGAAAATTTGTATTAAATTTAATACATTTTATGGATCTTAAAGGTCAAATTTTGGCATTAATTTAAGTAAAATTTACATTTATGTTAAATTGACGCGTATTATATGTTCATTTATTTTAAAATTTACATTTTAAAATACATTATTTTTATGTTATTTGTTTACTTATAAATTATATTATTTTGATACTAAGAAATATAGAATATTAACACACACATAAAATATGCAAATAGCATAATTACATTATGTTAAATTAACACTCGTATATGTTAAAAATTTAGCACAAAATTTTAACAAGGACTTGAGTGAACCATTTTTAAGACAAATACAAAAATGTTTTTCACTATGTACCATTTTTATTAAAAATTGTCATATTAATAAATTATTTGATATCTTACATCTAGAATTTTGCTTGTTGGTCTTATTTCTGCATACATATTGCTTTGCATATTACGAGTCATATTAACATTTACTTATTTTTATCACTAGGTTTTAGGTGAACTTTTCCATAGAGTGGGCACGGTTCTTCCGATAACGGTAAATAGAAATTTTTTTAGAATAGTTTTTATGAAAATCGCCTTCCGGCGATCAGTATCACAAGTAGTTTTCACTGGGTGGTCTCGGGGTCATGCTTCTCGATGTGAGAAAGGGGTCGTTGAGTCGAATCGATAGGGTGTGTATTATGAAGCAAATAATAGCACATAGGTGTACATTTATAAACGACGTGTGACGGGCCGTGTATACGGGCTTGCAACAGAGTTATTATCGATATCATCATATTACAATATGTATTTCTATTATTGAAGGCGTACCACCGGTATTGTATTCTGAGAGCAGCGAGGTGACTCTTACTTTGTCCAGATTTGCGCTTCTAAATCGAGCTCGAAAATTTCCGACTTTTTCATTCAAATGTCCATTGTATAAAACACATTATAAAAATTAATTCACTTAGAGATGTAGGATTATCTTCGTTGATAACCTATACTTCTCGTTCTGCAACCCTTGATATTCGCGGCCTAGTGTGTTTACCGAGGCCGCTCCTCTCTCTCTCTCTCTCTCTTTCTCTTTCTAGTTGTTGGAAGATCGATATATCGAGCAAAACGACGACTGGGTCATCATAGCGTTCGTGTTTTTGGTTCGGAGTAATATTTTGTAAAAAGTATAAAAATATTTCGCGCAAATGGGTTGGAAAAATATCAAGTTTTTATTGCTTTGTGATAAGAAATTAGCAAAGGGCTTATACGTTCAATTTTTTGCTTCAATGTTTTAATATAAGGCGAATAAAAATGTATCATGATGAAGAAAGTAACGACTATCACCTGTTAGATAATACATGTATGGACAATATAGTTAGGTCTTCATAAAGATAGAGAATGTCGATCTATAGGCTCGTTGAAAAGAATCTAGTTGTACTAGTCACGCACGTAATACAACAAGTGACTCATACCACGTGTAGAGTATATCGTCCTCGGGCTTTTATATGGAAAAGACGTTGTCGTGGCATGCGACGCCGTTGTTTGGATAAAAGTGACGATTTGCATGGAGGAAGTTGGTCGTGTATCTGCGGAATGGGTTACACGAAAAGCGTGGAAGGAATTGATTAGTCAATGAAGATAAGGTTGATGACTCAGGCACGTGACTAGCTGCCTAAAATGATTTTTTTTAAGCATCTTTAAAATATCTTTTCAGTTTAGAAAATTATCCGATTAATTTTTTTCTCTCCTCCCCTCCCCTCCCCTCCCCCCCCTCTCTCTCTCTCGCCGTATTATGTGGAAATGATTAAGTGAAAAACTGTTCAAATAAAGAAAGTAATGTAGGTAAATAAAGAGAACCATTTAAATATATACATAGACGACCGGAATAAATAATGACAACAGTGGAGCGGCGTAGCACACTGAAGAGTAACATTATTCTTTGGGCCACCTCCAATTTGGCTTATGTAGTACCTTTTAGTTAGTATTTGGAATGTAGAATCGCGTAGAAAAGGAATTATATGCTGAGGAAATCATTCAAAGTATTATGGTGAATCGTTATTTTTGAGTGAAAATCGAAAAATCTGTAAATCCCCATAAAATGAAAAATCATTTTTCTCTTAAGGTTACGATAAGAAGGACAAAAAAAGATCAAAGTTGGTGTTTACTCTATTTATGGCTTATATGATGATTTATAGATTTTTCGATTTTCACTAAAAAATAACGATTCACTATAACTTTAAATAATTTCCTTCAGTACATAATTCTTTTTCTACATGATTCTATATTTCGAACACTAAAAAATATTATATGAGTCAAATTGAAGGCGGCTCAAAGAATAGTGTTACTTTTGAATGCTAGATTTATAAACGAGGGATCCCGAGTTCAAATCTTAATATTGAATAGATTCCGTTAATTTTTCCTGGCCCCTATAGTAATTTGTAGAAAATTGCTGATATTATTCTTTTTTGTCTCATTAAGTTTTATGTAATATATTGAAATTAGCAACGTACAATGTTTTGCGTTTCTACGTAGTAAAAACTATTTTGTATTTGTGTTAAAATTGGTCCATCCGAGTCCTTGTTAAAATTTTCGATTGATTTTTTAACATATTTGAGTGTTAATTTAACATAATATTATTACATTATTTAAATATTTTGTGTTAAATTGATATTTAATTTCTTAGTGTCAAAATAAAATTGATGAATAAGTGAACGAATAATATAAAAGTAATGTATTTTAAAACTTAAATTCTAAGATAAGTGAATAAAATGTGTGCTAATTTAACATACAAATATTAATTTTACTGAAAAAATATGCTTTCATATAAATTGCTTAAATGATTATGTCAGTTATATTTTTATGTTAATTTTTTTATGTCACTTTCTAACATATTCATCTTGTGTTAAATTAAAACACAAATTTCAGTGGACTGTTTGAGTTACATGAAATGTGTTAAATTTAACATAATTTTTTTGATTGTACCAGAATCTTTCTCTTGTTTAAATAAAAAAAACTTTATTAAATTTAATATTTTTGCATTTTTTGCAAATATTAAGTTTCTGTCAAAACGATTTTATTAAAGTTTGAAATTTTTAAATTGATATTATGTCAAATTAAAAAAATGCTCGATATAAGACCGTCAAACGTGTAATGGCAATTCGACAACGTCAATGGATAATTTATGGATAGTTTATTGAACAAACTCTTGAGCGATTTCTTGAATATGTCATTGAAAAGATAGACTTCATGTTTGGTGACTGTTTTCGCAGATATCATTAGCGAAATACGTCGTTATCAAGAAAGCGTCATCACTTGTGTATTATGATCGAGCATTTAAAATTTATGCAAGGTAAATAGAGGCGAGCAGTTAAAACCAGATCCTATGATAATACGAAGAGCGCAACAATTAGCACCACAGAAGAAGCGTATGAACTAAGTTTTGTCGGCACAAATGTTATAGTAATATTATTTAAAGCGAGTTGTTTTTTTAGCAAACTACAAAAATTCTATATTTCTGTTGGCAAATCTCCTCATATTTTCTCGTGAATTCTAACTTTTTATTAGAAGAATTAATTAAAATGTTTTAAAGGTCGCTTTATATATATAATTGAAATCATTACTCCGATTTATCTCAAACAAATCGTGTATAAACATTTTCTAGATTTTTCTTATTTTCATCGAAGATGTTCGTGAAAAATTTAAATTGTAATCCTAAATTCTAAATTGTAAAAATTATTTGTCGTGCGCTTTATCGTGAATTACCAGGAATTAAGGTCGTCTCTTATTAAGTTGAAAGATATGAGATTAACCTGAATGTACCAGGAATATTTTTCCTCTTACGAATTGGAATATATACATACACTTCCTCATTAAGACCGACAAACACGTGATCGCATTCTCGTAAAAAAATAAACTTGAGATTTTTCGATATAATTTTAAACTTATATAAATTGGAAAAAATAAAATAGAATAGCAAGTATATATTGCGACACTTTGCATTGAAATTATTAACTAATTACATTTATTCTTACCGACAATTTTATCTTCTTGAAAGTAAAAATTTGCTCCAAAGTCACTCACTCAAAATCGTGCCGCAGAGATTCTGCCTCATTCGCGATATTCACAGCAAGTAAATTCGAAGTCGCGAAACGATTGCGAACTTGAGATCTTCGAAGAAATTTGTGCAATCGCGGAAGACGTGTCTTTTATTTCGACCAGAAGGAAGTTTCCATTCAGTTCTTGTCAGGAATAGAAAGAAGCAGTTTTTCGAGGGGAAAATCGGTCTTCCGGTCGCGTTCCCGACAGCGAACGTGGACGGACTGAATGCGCCCCGATGATACCCTCGACGAGACAGGATCCTCTCTTCTTTTTCAGGGATCCCTCTCTCTTATCGCTTTTTTCAGCCTTTCGTTCTGTCGTTTCTTCACCGCGCACGGTTCCTTAAGTACGTGGCGCGACGGAATCGCGCTCACGACTGGCACATTAGCTTCACTCTGCCCGTACTCCGGTCATGCTACCAGGCTTTTCCTCCACCCACATATCCAGTTGCGTATCAATCGATGGTACCGCAAACTCGTTCAATTCGTGTTTCTTTCGATTCAAGTTTCAATTCCAAACTTGTAGAAAAACTTCGTTAAAGGAGCGGAAATTATTTTGATGACAGTTTTGGGGGAGGAGATTCTTATAATGAAGTTGTGAGAAAAATTATAAGAGGAAAGAGAGAGATAAGAGTAATAGTATTGCAATTTGTTAATATTTAGAAACTTATAGGTAATAAACATTTATACAAAATGGTTGGGTATATTACTTGGGTATAATACACTTATAGATAATACACTTTAGCTAAATTTTGACCAAATAATTGACCAAATAAATCACATGGAGAAGGAATACGTTGATTTTCAAGAGTTAGTCACGCAAAGTACGTGTACATACGACGACTTTAGAATGATCACGAGAAATCAAAGTTAATTAACTTGCACCGAGGAATCTCAGACTGATGAAAGTCACACATATGTGCCGCGTTGTAAGAGTTGTTAGAAGTGTAATAAATAAAACTGACAACGAGATAATAGACAAATTGGCCCTAAACACATCCGACTCGTTAGCAGAGTATCAGAAGGTCGGGTTTTGCCAGTGTGGAGGGAGACGAGACTTTCCACCGTCTTGTTCCAGGGAGAAATACAGACGGTCAACTCTCTCGTGTAAAATGTACACTTAGAAACATTTTGCTCCTCACGTTAAATTATTGCGCAACTGTTTTGTCATTTAATGTCGCGTCGAATATCATTCCTGATAATAGGAGTAAATACGAGGGTTGTCGACCTGTCACATTCGTTCCGTGTGATCGTTGTTACGCGTAATTTAGAATAACCTTCCACGCTAGGACGAACGAGATTTGAGATAAGTACAATTACTTCTAAAGCAGATAAATGTCTTTTATCCGAGAATTAGCAGCCAGCTATCTCGTCACATTTTGTTTTCCTCATGAAACTCGGTCTAATTGGTTTTGCGTTCATTCAAAAGAATAAAAGCTTTATTCATATTACAAATTATAATTGGAACCTGGAAAAACGATATTATAATAAGACAATGTCTTTTTATTTTGTGTTTAGTATATGTAAAATAGAAAAGTTTAGTACAAGAATAAAATAAATTGTCATTTAATAAAATTCATTTCATATATATATATATACTAGGTTTGAAATATTATTACACTGAGAAAAAAAATATTGACATAAAAGCATGAATTATTATTTGAATAATCAAGGCCTTTATGTCAATAAAAATATACATGAATTAATTACTTATGTTAGGGACAGCCCGTAATTTTGTGAATTGTAGATTTATTTTTTTAGTTTAGCATATAAAAATTTTAAAGATAAAAAATGTAATACAAATATTTGAACTAGTCTCTTTGATCTTTTTGACATAAATTATATCAATTAAGTAAATAAAATAAAT
This sequence comes from Trachymyrmex septentrionalis, assembly GCF_001594115.1. Taxonomy (NCBI): domain Eukaryota; kingdom Metazoa; phylum Arthropoda; class Insecta; order Hymenoptera; family Formicidae; genus Trachymyrmex; species Trachymyrmex septentrionalis. The sequence goes on along the minus strand of NW_017306059.1, from coordinate 3,091,884 downwards.
AAATAATATGATATTCTTATGTTGAGAAGACGCTTGATTAAAATATATTTTAAGGAAATATAAAAATTAAACTTGAACGCAGTGAATTGAATCTTGATAGGTTTATGTTAAATGATAGGTGTATTGTGTCTACAATGATTTTTATCGTATAATTATATTAGTATAGTCGCTATCTGCGTTTAAGAGCGATTCTTCCGTAGCTATGCAGTCAATTTAAGCGTATCATGTATATATATATACCGAACTTCCTTGAAGTCAATTAGACGCAAACTGTTTGCGATTAAACGCATAACGTTCGTGAATTTCCTCAGTGCAAACGAGTTTTCACATTGACAACACTCAAAGTCATTTCTACAAACATATGACAATTATATACGCTAATATGATCACGCGTATATACTCGACGAGATATAGGATGACGCGATATAAGCATTTTAGAGATAAAACGACGAATGTCTTATATCCAAGTGAAGTGCTTAATATTTTTTCAAAAATTTTGAAGTAGATTTTTCTTTAATCGAAATAGGCATAGTTATCAATGAACTATTATATATATAATAATCTAAGAAGTATAAACTTTATTGATACTTAAACAACATAGTTACGTTGAGTAAACGTTAGAAATCGTGTAATGAAAGTATAAACTGAAAAATAAATGTTTAAAATTTGATATCTTTTTAAAACTATTTAATAAATATTATGAAAACCTTTATAAAACATTTGTCTATTAAATGTTTTTTTAAATTAAAATATCGTTTAAAATGCTGTTTTTATATGAAACATTTCGACAGTTTTAAACGTATATATATTTAATAACGTCGATCTAACATTTTTATAGTATACATCTAAACGTTACAGCTAAATGGTTTTTAAACGTAAATTGTCTGTTTCGATATGAATAAATCGTAGCATAGATATCCTAATCATTAGATCATACACTGAAAAAAAATATAGTCAATTTTAATAAATATTTAGTTGAATACTGCCAACTAAATATTTATTAAAGATATATTTATTTGATACAAGAAATGTTAATTTGATTTAACAATCATTTTTTTTATTGAACAAATATTTACTTACTATAAGTAAATGTTTAGTTGGCAGTATTGAACTAAATATTTATTAAAATTAACTATTATTTTTTTCTCAGTGTGGTAATAAGTACTTTTTACAAATATGTACTTTTTGGTATAATATTTTGATAAGGTAAGTTTATAGTAAATCTGATATTCATAAGGTCAAGGCGTAACCTATTTTATCACGCACGAATGTTTGAGTTCTTCATACGTGCCGATAATAGGCGACCAGCCGTACTATTAGTTTTGTATGTGTTTTCTCAGAGTCGTTATTCACGCATGTGTTGCGTGTCTTTGAGGATGCGTGAATAAATTGATTGGAAGAATCATTATAACAATTGTAAAAGTTATATAAAAATATATCTAAAAATTTGATGAGGAACTAAAAAAATAAAATGAAACTAAGGAATCTTTGAATTTGAAAAAAAATTAGGCCATAATCTCATGCTAATTCCAATTGGACGTTCCTAATATGAAACCTAATTAGAGAGAAATATTTGAATCTCTCTCATAACAAATACATTCGTGACACCAAATTGAAATTTATGCTTGTCTGTAACTTGTAATTGCTCAGATGTACGAAGGTTTAGCTGTTTGATATGATTAAAAACATTCAATACAATCATATTTTGAACATTATGAAAGGAAAGAAAGTATTATAAAATAAAAAAAAAACAATGTAGAACGATAATTTTTTTATTGTCGCGATTTTTCTAGTAGCAAAATAGAAAATTAATAAAAAATTCACATTCACATAAATTCACAGAAATTATTCACACAAATTCACATAAATTATTCACATATGGATCGATTTGCTCATTATTGTTTAAACAGACTTCGATTAAGGATACATATTTAATAAATAATATTATAATTATATATATATATTCGAATATTTTAATATTTATATACGAATAGAACGATAATTTGCAAATTTTTAAAATTTTTGTTTGCTTCCATGACCAAGCAAACCTCTTATCTCTGTGCTCGTTACATCGTTACATAAAAGCGTACACAACGTGTATGCAATCACTTGCGCTTGGTATACAAATCTTTTACGTTTATTAATGCGCGCGGATCGACTATAAACTGGTCGCAAGCGGGAACAAAGTGAACTGACGAGTAACAGAACTTTGCGTGGTAACGTTTAATGAAAACAGGAACATAATTTTGATCGAAGATTCTAAATTAAATAGCTATGGCTCAAGGTCTCTATTTACTCAGTTTAGAGAAACACGCAATATTTGCAATTTGCATTGTTTTATTTATAATAAAAACCTCTCTCTTAGAATGCACGGAAATGATCGATGATGATACATTGTTCTTAATGTTTTGAAGCAGATTGAAAAAATTTTAAAAACAATAATTGATCATTATTGTAAAATATTCTTAAAACATTTGAAGTTTTTGAAATACCTTGAAGCTTTGAGAAATCGTGCTGAAGAAATAAGAAAATTATTCGAAATCATCTTGTATTATTCGTTAGATCTCTTCTAACTATTTCTACTATTAAAATATATCTTATTTTTAATTCATTGATTAACTTGATCGTGAAACAATGAACTAATTGTTGCTAATCATCAAACTCATTATTGATGCCTAGGTTGTTTCACTTAACATTATTAACGACCATTTAAGAGATCAAGCGTAAGATCGTTACTGCATGTGATAATTGTTGCTAAAATATTTGACCTACATATGTTACATCATTGGTAGTTCACATCCTGTTTAACTTCTTCTTGTCGGATTTTTATTTGCGCTCGCAATATCAGATTGTTTAACAATGACGTGGCTTCTATATCAAACACAATGTGAAATGATAAGGATTCAAAGTATTAGCGAAAAACTTTACCAGAACTATCATTTGATATTTCAAGTTAATGTGTGATTTTATAATTTCATAAATTTTTGTTTCTTTTATTTGTTTTTATTTGATATAAATTTATAGACGTTGAATAAAATTTGTACATGCTATTCTTTAAATAATAATAAAATTATACAATAAAAATGTAACATCTATTGATTTTAAAAATTAGGATTAATTAAAAATTAAGATTGATTTTAAGAATTGATTTTAAAGCTCTATATCGATTTTAAAAATTATTTAATTTATTATCTTTAAAATGATTTAAAGCACCATTGAGATAAATTTAAATTTTTTATTTGTTAAACAAGACGTTTCTAATTTTTTATGTGATATAGAAATTTTTTGTTAAATATTGCTATTAAAAATTTATCTTACATCATTTTTTAGTATCAAATTATGTGTATATTGAGAAAAAACCTAATAGTGAGCGTATAAATCGTATTTTATTGTAGATGAAATCTGTTTACTGGCGCCTCTAGCATATTCACGTTGAACTATGTTGCCACGAATATTTCCACTGCAGGTAATATATCTACGGTCTTCGATTTTGTTTCGTTTTGTTACGTATATTATTTAGTTCTATTCTATGCTACATCCATAATAGAGAGGTTTCCATAATAATCCTATCTAAAAATACGGATACGTCAGCTATTTTCAGTTTCTGATATCACGCAGAGTATTCTGTATTTACAATTGCTGATAATGATATTTTTTTTTACTTCAAATTGAACCTGAGTTATTATTGCTATTATATGGAATGCTCCAGCAACGAGTTTTTACTCGATCCTCCTGCATTCGCATCAGATGGCAGTAGTATATATAATCAGTGAGTTTTTCAAATGTATATTCAGTATTTTTTAAATATATTTTTATTATAACTAAAATAAAATATGTTTAAAATATTTCATTCATTAAAAAAAAAAAGAAACGATAGAAAATTATATGTACAGGAAATGTAAATAAAGACTTTATTATTGGTTTTGTAAAAAAATCCATTCATGTAGTATATTGTACAGTGCCAAAAAATAGAAGAAATAGATATAGTAATTCTAGGGTTTGGGAATCGTCTTGTAAAAAATATTCCTCTCCTAAAAATACTTGTGTATAAATATACATATATAGAATTATGATTACGAAAATAAAATTATTTATAAGATAATATTATACATATAATTTTTACAAGTATATGTAAAGGAACAAATAAAATAATCGATTATAACATTCACAACGTATTTATACTACTTCTCATTTACGCCTTAATGAGCCTCAAATTTCAATTTTGCCAGAATAGAATGTTTACAGATTATTAATCCGCGGTGAAATGTCCACCGCCGTTAATCATTCGTGCTTGATAAGAGAACGATAAATATTTTCTTAAACGTTTGCTCTAGCGAGAAGTACACGAGATAAGGCCTATAATTATCAGTAATACATACTGTAGTACCAAATATTAGTTAATAAATAATCTTTAAACTCGTTACTAATATTGT
>NW_017306059.1:3074124-3087351 GCF_001594115.1 Trachymyrmex septentrionalis | reverse complement strand
TTTTTTTATTATTAAAAGAACTAATTTTTTAATATATTTATATCTATTTTAATACTTTTCTTAAGTCTAAAAATGAGAAAAGAAAACGAAGAGTTAGTCGAACCGCTTAAAGTTAATCTACATTGGTAGAAACGAGCATTAGCGAGACTTAATACGCGTAGTGTAGGTTCGTTAACTATGCGTCTATCCTACGCACAACTTCCTGAGAAGTCCAGACAGCCCTTACGTCTCTTCGCTAATTATTAGCCGAGCGCGTGAATCGCGTGACCAACGTCGTCCCACAAGAGGAACCCGCGCGAACCCGGAACTATTTCCTACACGCCGGTTTTCTCCGCTCCCCTGCGTTTGCCGCCGGTATTTTTTTCGTTATTCTATCCCTCGGCCGGTCGTCGCTGGTGAGAGGTACGACGCCGTCGCCGTTCTAGGTTCTCGTGGGCGGAGCCGTGCAGGAATATCGCGGAACAAGTGAAATTGTATCGCGTTCGGGGTTCCAGATAGAAAGTATCGCGGCCTCTCGGCAGGGCACTCCGTGCCTAGCAAACTAGAACGGTCAGATTAATCCCAGACACCCGGTCTGTCCTTCCGAGGGATAGAATGTATTCTGCATGTAGTTGACGAATTTATGAAGAGACTAGTCAAATTGCAAATAATAATAAAAATTAATCTAAATGATATTTAATGATAATATAAATACATATTACAAATAATATAAACACAAATAATAATGGCAGATAATATAAAAGGACCTTGCATTAATCAGATGGAAAAAGCAGTTTGAATCAGATTGAGAGTGATTGAAATTATGAGACGTTGATCAAAAGTCTCTATAACCATAATTGTCAAAAAATGGACAGGATTTTGCTGTAACGTTTGAAAATTGTTATTTTGAGTCTCTCTAATCGTATGGAAAAATATTATATCTTTATAAAGTAAACATCAGTTTGTTTTTTAACTGCATAAGCATTTATACAGTTAAATAAATATATAATCATATGTTTATTACTGAGTAGGTTTATTCAGTGCGTGAAGGTAGAGAGGTGTGTGTAATGTAGGCATCGTATATGTGTAATGTGTGTATCTATGTCGATGATTATTTCAACATGTCCGACATTATTAAGCATGGACATACATATGATTATTAAATGGTTATACAGTTAAAAGTATAAATTGTGTACTACAAAAACTGTGTACGAAAAAACTTTTCAGTTTAATTAGATCCAAAATAGCAACTTTCAAATGATGCTGCAGCAAAATCTGTCCATTTTTTAGAAGACTTTGAATCTCATAAACTACGAAATGTTACAGTTTCAACCATTTTGACTCAAACTGATTTTTCCATAAATGATTATAATATATAAATGTCTTAAAAAGCTTGGAAAATTAATTTCGACTAATAAATATTAAATAAGCGATCTTCGAGATAAAAAACTAATTTTAGTTTGTAAAGTCTTTTATTGTATTCTCGATTTTATAGAATTTTAACTGGTCTATTTATAAACTATGAAAAGAAGCTTCAAACTATGAAAAGAAATATATTATGTATAAAAAGGAATTGACGTGTTTTATGTCATCGTTTCTCAATCTTTCATAATCGATGGGTCATCGAATCGTTACTGAAAAAAAAAAAAAAATAGGCGACTATCTATATTTCAGAATATTACACAAGAGACGAACTCATTCGCGATGATGATCCGTAGATCATCCGGTAGAAAGCCGCTCGTGAAGAAAGAAGGCTTTACGCAGCCTCGAATACACGTAATTGCCGCGTGGACTCAGTGAAATCGGTGCATTCAATATACAATTACGTATGTAACGCTCATAACGCCGCCGACTCGGCGAAGGATCGTGACCTTTATCAGCAATGAAGCTCGCCGTTGGCGGCGAGGAACGTTATTCTTACACCCATGCATAGTATTTATCTATCGTGCAACGGCGAATTACATATGAAAACTAACATCTCACCTTTTCGCGCATTATGCGCCTTGGTTCGTTAAGTATTACCTAATCGAAAAAGCATTTCTTAGGTTTATACTTGTGTTACTCATCGATACCGGCGTGCCAAATCACCTGCCCACGCTCACACCGATATTCCGTTATGTAAACGAAAAAGTTACGCTACCGCGCTAGTTTTCCTCGCACGCCCAGATTCGCCGCAATTTCTGGCCGGATTACCCAACTATCTCTAACGCTTTCCATTGAACATATTTTCGTGAAGGAAAACTTCCCGAAAAAAACGCGGTCGATCGTATTTTGTTTCTCCCACAAAGATATTGCAAAATGTGCACCATTACATAAAAATGTTTAGCCCCGTGGGAAAGTTAAGTAATCAGAGAAATGGCTTATGAATTACATCGGAGGAATGGCTTATGAATTACGCATTCATCTGTTTTTCTTTGGCGTTCAATTCTTTTATGAATTAAAATTTCATTCACTTAATAGTGTCCATTGGACATAAATTGCGTTGATGATTTTTCAGATTTTATTTTTGTAAAACGATAATTAGTTTACGATTCAGAAGCGAAAACTATTATAACTGCACATTTTAAACATTTTTTAATTACAATCATCTTTTACCGCTATTTACCGCTTTTAATAATAAATAATACGTCGTAGAAAAATATTGTAATTTTTCAAGAAGAATAAAAATTTTAAAAATAATTCCCCCGAATGGTTGAAGTTATAATGCTTCTTCATTGATATCGCGAGAATAACTTTTTTGGAAATGGGACGAGGAGCAGAAAAAATCGTGAGAACTCGTATATCGCGTGTCGTATTACTGGAAGGTACGTTTCAATAAAAATCGATCGATTTTGTCCCTATTAACGAGAGGATATTGCGGCCGGGAGCACGCCAGGACTTCGCCCCGGCAATCGCCTTCTCTCTCGCCCTCGCCCTTGGGCTACGGCCATATATGAAACACGTTGGGCAATCCCGTCGGACGTGGGTGGTGTGGTACGGCTATGGGATACCGTTATACGTTACACCCACCTTTATTCTATAATATAGATCAAAGCCGAGCGAGAGATCCGCAGTCGCGCGCATAAACTCTCTTATATCATCGTCCGCCGTGCGGCGCATTGAACGTTTCATTACTTTATGCTTTACATAAGCTGCACCGACGATGTGAGAGGAATGAGCCGTTCCTTGGCCGTTCCAGAGAGAGAGAGAGAGAGAGGGAGACTTTCTTTAGATTCGACAGAATTCTCTTCCTCGCGCCTCTCTACGCAAAACTAGCTTCCATAACGACAGGCTCGAGCTGGACCTTGTTGCGAATGACATCACGCGTGAGTTTGAGTTTGATATTCGCTTGGTGTGCATTAGTCACATTTATTTATCTTTCAAAATTTAGGCGGAGTTTAGGCATAATTTATTAGTGAGATGTGTTATTTCAGATAACTCAGTCGTTTTAAGAGAATAGTTACCATAATCGCGATCTTAATGGTTGGAGTCGCTATCATAACATATAATTTAGGACTTTTTTCAATTTCTGCATTTAAGATAGAAAAAAAATCTAAAGTAAATTTTAAAAAATTTCAGAATGAACTCGAATACAAAGAGCTATAATAATAAAGCCGACAATGCGATTTATGTATTTATAAAAGAAAAGTTACGTGTAGGTGTCTGAGTTTAATTAAAAAGTAAGAAGAATCGTACGCGAACTGTAATAATCTATGCGCATCTAATCAAGTATAGCACATTAGAAATTAAAAGCATTGAGAACGACGGCTTTTTCCCGACATTGCGGGAAGCGAGGGCTGCGTACGTATTCCCGGACGGAAGAAATAACTGAGCGGACGATTTGCATAACGTTTGTTCGTCGCGCGAATCTATCGCTCGTTCTCTCGCTCGCGCGAGATTCAACACGCGTGCTATGCGAGATACTCGGCCTACGATCGGTCGAGTAGCGCTGAATCATAGAATAAACATAGTCGAGACATGCTCTTTTCCTGAACTCTGCATGCGTGGTTACATCGTAGCAAACGTCCGATACGGCGTGGCGTTTCCAACGGTTAACGAACGCGTTTCCGCAGGACAATGCCATGCAACTGCTGTTGATCAATCCCAGTCTCTTTCTCTCTCTCTCTCTCTCTCTCTACTCGCCTCTGGCAATGTGTCGCGGACACGCGTATCACAGGAAGAAAAAGTTTCTCGCGAACGACATATAAATTAGGATCATCTCTGGCTACCGGTTCGACGGAAATTTAAATTCAACTTCCTCATAAAGTTCCTCTCATGGCGTAAAATATCTTTCTTTAAGGACATAAAAATATTGCTGTGTTGATAATGGCAATATATTTTTATATTGCTGTGTATTTGCCGCGATTATCGTCTATATTCTTCATTAAGGAATAAATTAAGAAGCGAGAATAAACTATAAATAAGCTTCTTATACATACAAAGAAGAAATCTCTCTTACACTTCATATTTGCGGAGTGTTCGTGTGTATAATATATTCACGTATATATAATACTTATCATGTATAATATATATTTTTTTTTAATTAAATATTTGTTATTTCTGTTTCATTTCATACTCTCTTATATTTCTTTACGATCTCCACGAGAGCTCTACGAGCTTGTTATTATTGTGCTCGTAAGTAAAAGCGAAACATTGCGTATCTGTTTAACATGTTATAAGTAAAAGTAAATAAATGGTCTATATACTTTAGTTTGATATGTCCGATCCGATCAATAATATGATAATTTCGAGAAAGCTAGGAAAAGTGTTGGAGAGGGGAAATGTGTTTCAGTCGTTTCAGGCGTTTCAGGCACGAAAGTAAAGTAATAGAACGTCAATTTCCATTGACGTATATGCCACTGCTCACACGTGCACATTTCGCACACCCACGCCCATATGTAACGCCTGGAGTTTGCGTTTGCGCATGTTTGTTATTTTTTTCTTCCTCGCCGCGAGAGAAAGTACCGAGCGACACCTTTTCCCATGTAATTAAGCTCACAGAAGGCCAGGCGAGGTGCATGGCAAGCGATATCCGCGTTTAAAGCTTCGTGACCTATCATTAAAATCACTCAAGTGCGATGCGTGTGTCACGAATTAACGGATAAATTCGAAATTCTTCATTTTATTTCAATATTATTCCTATTATTACATACTGATCTCGAATCGTGGAAATATTTACGATTTATATTTGTAGCCGTTAATTGAATCTTAAAAATCGAATTTTTATGTTATATTATATTATACAAATGACAAGTATTAAAATAATTAATTAATTGGATTTAATAATGGCTTATGAATGAGATGTAAAATATTATAAAATTACTCGTAATCAATTTGTTTTGTACACGTGACGTTCCGTTTGTATTCGACAAATTAAAAAAAATATTAAGTATTATATATAGTATATAAATAATGTATTGTAGAATTTAGTCATCGCACATCTGGCGATTTACGTATATCCACGCTTTCAATCTGATTGTGAAAGTGATGAAGAACAGATTATGTACACTGAGAGAATAATGTCAAAGTACTGCGAAGCAAATGTTACTTACGATGTTTTCCTCGATATTTAATAGTTATGAAAACAAATTTGATCGTAATGACGTATATTCATTTCTGTAAAATATATCTCATTAATTGTAAAAGGATGGCTTATTTATACTAGGAATAAAATTTTATTTCGCTTATTTAAATAAAAATTTATTTCAGTGAAATAAATATTACTTCTCATAAATAAATTTGTATGTCTTAAGAATTTTTAATCTTTTTCTCAGTGTACCTAATCAATAAAAATTCAAAACTCCATGCATAATACATTCAAGTGTAGATATCGTTAAAGAAATTATTGCGCGTATAAATATCGCTGTAAAAACAATACTTTATTGCTTTCATTTCTTATCGTTTCAATATACGTGAATGAAACGGATAAATTATGCGAAGTTTTTTTCTTCCGATAAAAATAATCAATAAATTTATAGTCTTGGAAGTTAACTGCGTGGGTGATAGTCGAGTTAATTGTCCGTAAGAAATAATTGCGTTTCGATGAGTAACTTAATGACATGCGGAACGGCACGCGTCGTCTGTGAATCTCGACCCGATCTCACTGAGTAGATAACAATACAGCGTGCACAGTAATCTCGCATACGCAGCAACGGTCGGGTAGCTAGCACATTCTATTAATATAAAAAAAAATAATAACAGTAGCACTTTTCATAGTTCTACTATTTCATAGTTTCTACTTTTTGTATGAAAAAAACGAAATATGAAAATATGGCGTGCTAACTTTGCGAATCTAGCATGATAACTTTGCTCTACAAGAAAATGATAAATATTAGCAGTTTTAGCTACAATTCCCGATAGTTCTACTAAAGATCTACTAATATATGTATTTTGAAAACAAAATTTAAACAATTTTCAATTTTTATACATTTTATATATGTATAGAAATGGCCCGATACTTGAAAGTGTTGTGCTTATAACAGTTTTAGCGACAGCTCTCATTAATTTTAGCAGAGTTCTATGCTCTACAATCATTTTTAAACAGAGTTCCGGTCGCTATATTTTTTATTAATTTTTTAATAATTTCGTCGTCGTCTTCGCTCGGAATCGTCGTTTACCTCATGTACATTGATAACACAGGCCTACAAAAAAAAGTACCCTGTGCTGAGGTGGAGGTCCAGCTATTTTTATGTATCAGACCATTCAAGACAAATTTTCAATCTAGAGCGAAAAAATGGGTAAAAAATGGGAAAAATAGATCATTTTTCTCGCTCTAGATTGAAAATTTACTCTGGATGGTTTTATTTTGATACCAGATTCGTATTCAGCGACTCAAAATACATAAGAATAGCTAGGTCTCCACCCCAGCACAGGGTACTTTTTTTTGTGGGCCTGTGTAATTATTACATATGTATGTGCATTAATATTCACTTATATTGCTCAATTTAATGTAATGATTGATTGAAGGCATTGTGAAAGACAACTTAATAGACAAAACGCTTTACATGTATGTCACGTGTATGACTGAAAAAATCTGAAATGGTTCCTTTTCGAGTCTCAATTTCTAAATCTCGATGTCGGCTGCACCAATTTTATTCGGACTGGTCGCAATCGGAAGATACCGATGACATTACATAATAATAAAAGTGTTTTTAGATTTCTGATTGCAGTTTTAGTTTCTGCGTAATTTTAATCTGAAATTTGTTGATAAAACTCCAGATAAAGCTGGTGGTAGCGTTGCAAATTTGGCAACGGCACAAACATGTATGCAATGACGTTCATGTGTTAAGTGGTCAAGCGGCTTGTTTTGTATTTTTATACACTTGGCATCGCGAAACTATCCGGTCGTTCGATTTATGTAGCGACATTTCCATTACGTTCTCGATCAATTCATCGTTATCTTAGACGACGAATTCACGAAAAAAAACATTAATATACAATATTCAGTTATCGAAATTAATTTAAAATACAATGAACAAAGTATACAGCGTGCCGTTATTTCGTGGGCGTATCTTATAGTAAGGGAAATATTTTATGATCAAACTGACAAGCTTATAAACTTGATCTTTGATACGCGTGTTAACGGTACAATGTGTAGAGAATTATTATTGTCTCGAAGTTGTTTGATACTTTAGAATACATTTACGAATATTCCTTATATTTTAGATTAAATTATAATTATATTTAATAATATAATAAAGATGGAATTTGTTTCAAATATCCTCCACAAAATTTAGTAAGCATAAAGCCTAGGATATACGATGTTTTTTTCCTGCTTACATTTTAATAAATTACTAGAATTGCACCGCACAGAATGCAGAAAAATTTCTAGTAATTTACTCAAATGCGAGTAATCTGGTTGAAAATGCATCGTAGGCTTAACTGAATACATTTAAACGACATCACGATAAATACCGAAAAATTGACGTGCTCATCCGTGAATTCCGTTATGCAAAAGAAAAATATCCTAATAAAAAGTAAGGAGTATAGAGTCAAGATCAGTGAAAACGCTAATTACCACGGAGAAATCATTAATTATGTCGTTGCCGCTCTTCTCTTCCTTTTTTCTGTACATGACTCTGTTTCTGTCTAGTTTCCTCTCTTTCCCTCTATATTTCACGTTCTTCTGTCTTTCGCCTGCATTCTTCCGTGATGCTAACTATGTGAAGTACTCCCACGACACAAGAATGCCGCTTCAAGATCACGGACTTACGGTCGTGCCAGTCGACGACTCTCTTAATTATTCTTAACATTTTCCTCTTTGCTTCCACCTTCGCGACTTTGCTTCCCTCGCTGCTGTTGTTTAAGATGAAATATCAAAGTGCACAGTTACTTGTGAAATAGAAAATGTAGTTATAGAAAGAGAAGTGATAAAGATGATATGCTTGAATTTTGATGTAGGAAATGTATACAGATTCAGGGAAGTTGCATTCATAAAAAAAAACTCGGATATGTTTAATAATTTCAGAGTAATAATAATTTTAAGATAATTACATAAAAAGTATTAATATTCGTTAAATACACGAACTATTTCTTTGTTAGTAATAATACTAATGTCAAAAATAATATCGTAAAATAAAATTTTTCCAATTAACATAAAAATTAAAATTGGGAATCGCGCGGAAATCAATGCACAAACATTAGAATAATATAATTCTTAGCGAATACTTATAATTTTTAGTAGACACAAGATTATGCGTATGAAGTTAAATGTATTAAGTAATATAAATAAAATTAGTAAAAACACAGTTAAGGCATCAGAAAGTCGAATAAGTTAAAATTAAAAGTTGGACTGTAGTATGTTGAGTGTATCACACATATCAAAATTATAGAGTAAAAGTTCAAAATTTTCCAAGAAGAAATTTCTGTGTCAATTCCCATTAGCTTTTTTTCACTTTTTATATTTAATTCTATCAGGGATATAGATTACTTTTTTCTTTTTTCTTTTATGTAAGATATTAAAGAAAGAGTTACGAACCAATATGTCTATAATTATTTTAATAATTATGTCATTATATTTGTATATCATATCATTATATTTATATATTTAGATATATAAATATTTATATTTATATAAATACTTAATAAGAGTCCTCTTCATTCGCCCGAGCAGTTCTTAATGCGAGTCCAAATGTAGGGTCGCCGCCACGCGGAATTAAGTTTGCATCTAGTGAAATCTTCAGATCGAAAGCGATTATATTTATATGAGGTGGAAATTTAAAAAAGAAAAGCATGAGAAGCGTGCTCGCTTAACTGTCGCTGTTATCTCGCGCCGCAGATCGTGCTAATAATGCTAGCTGTAATACAGTGACTTTCAAATACCAGGCAGACTTAGCACCGTGTCACACTTCTTCTCGGGGTGACGCAAAAGTGGACGATTAAAACAATTTAATATTAGCCCACCGTTACCTTTTCTACTTCTGAGAAATCCGGCTTTTTTTTTTTTACAAATGCGAAGTAGATTCCTTTTATGCTATTTATGTTTCTTGCTTTCCGCTAACTGCTTCCAGGCAGTAGGAATGAATTTATCTGTTTTATCGTGCGAACATCGTATTTCAAGTACTCGGCGCAGTTTTACCTTCTTTGCACGAGAGACTCATTTTCTTATTACAAATGTGAAGAAAATTTCTTTCGTGTGAGTTACTTTTTCTATTTTTTTTTTGTGATTTTTCTTTTTATATATGGAGATGTATTTTCTATTGTGTGAACATTGGAAAGTGGCTTCGTGTACACTTCCTAATTACGATTTGTGCTCAATGAAGCTTCAAGAGGTATCACTTCATCGTTATCTGATGATCTCCGTCGCGTTAAAAACTCGCGCTTTCTTTCTTACGATTAGAACTCACGATTGAGTTTCGGCAATGTTTCCTTTTCGCTCGTTTCATCTTTATCTTTTCTTTGCTCCGGATGTTCCTCGAAAAATCGAGGAGTATGAATAGGATTGTTTCTATCAGCATGGAGAAATTCAGGATAATGATGATCAGGAAACTGTGATATCAAGGCGATCATTGTGTGAACTTTCACAAAGGTAACACGAATTTCATCAGAAGTGAATTAAAGTAAAATTTAATATCTGTTCGCAAAAAGGAAATATGATCTCGTATATATTGTATGGATCTTAATAATAATATCTTTTGAAATTTAGGAACGAAGCAATTCTTCAAAACATTTTTCCCTTTCCTCAATTAGATTAATTTAATTTAGATAATAAGCTAAATTTGAATAAAATTTGATACATTTTCTTGAGTTAAATTGCTTAACTCTATCGTTTTATTTAAATTAACGACATATTGATTATAAGTAAAGAAACAATGGAACATTTGTATACAGAAATAATTAAAAATAACTCAAATTGGGTATAATTAATTGATATTATGAATTTAACAATCATTCATCGATTTATTACAATCAAAGTGCACTCTGATTTTTGTTGATTTTTTTAAATCGTTATTACCTATAATGAGAGAGATACCCGGTATATTTATGACGATCGAAATTACGGCGATGGGAATTAAAGGAGATGCTTTTTTTTCTGCAATCTAGGATTGATTGAGAAGATAATGTTCTCGTTCTTTTGCATCACCTGCCTAAGAACATAGCGTATCCTGAATATCCAAGCAATTGACGATGCACTTGAGAAGGGGTCATCCTGTCGTTCTTCATGGGCAGATATGTGCGCCTCTTCTTTCATCTCCTTTTTCTTCTACCGCTCTTCCTCTTCTTTCTCTTCTTTTCAAGTCCAAGACTCGCCAATGCCGCTGAGCTGTAAAGTCGCAGAAAAAGTCTTGATCGTAAAACCCGCCTCACTTCCGCACTTTGCGATAGCTTTGCCGCTCGCGATTAGACTCGCGATGCTTCGCGGAAATCCGCGACAGGACAATGAAAATTTCAGGAAATTCTTAATCCGATTGATAGGCGGTACGCGCGGAAGATTTTATCGAAGCTAATCACGTATCTGTGCGGTGAAGTGATGCAGGATGAAAAACGTATTCATATATAGATTAAGATTCCTTTGCTACATACGTTTCATCTCATTATCTCTTAATGATGAAATTAACAAGTATTAGGTTTGCAAGTATTGAAGTCAATTAATTACTTATATTTTATAACTAGTTATACTCGTGTTTTTTTAACACATATAAAAAATAATTTGGCTGATATGATATTTTTCATAATAAATCCTTTATAATGTTTTAACGATGTTCACTAACATCAATATTATTAAATTGCTTATCTTTAATTATTTTGTGATTCGTTATTCCAGTTTTATCTTAGATTTCAAGACCGACAAATAATCGACGAGCAATTTATTTGAATGGGAAATTGTAAAATTCAAATAAAAATTATTAGGCGTCAAAACTTATTTTAACTGAATTTAGTCTTCTTCGTTCATTTATATAAAAAATGATATTATACATTATTGTTGTATGGAAATAAACTTGTTCAAGTGTATTTGAACAAACAAGAGATATGGATAAAGGAAGTGCATATTCCCATATTAAATTATCTACATGATGTACTTGTAATATTTCAAACACGTAGTTTGATCCAAATCTAATAGTCCGAGATTTCCTAGTTCACTTGTGATTAGACTTAATTTGATGATAACGTAAAAATTGTGTTTTTCTCCCTATGGTTTACCATTAATGGTTGTAGTGAGTAATTTTTAAAGTTATCACAACAAAATCATCAGTCTATTCATTAATTACAGCTAGAGAAAAAATCACAATTTTTACATTATCATCAAGTTAAATGAGGAGTCTAAATTACAAGTTAATTACAAAATAGAGAACCGGGCCTAAGAAACGTGTCTGTTATTAAGTTAAGCCTTTGTTTTCCATGAATCAGAACCAAGAGAGACTTTGATTTTTCCCATGCGTGATCCTGAGTGTGAGGTATAAAGAAGACCGCTGAATATAAACGACTTTTAATCCGGATACTTAAATTATGTTACTACGATCATTTTGGTAGAATGATTAAATCCCTCTTGTAATTCGCGACAGTACGTTAACGAAGCTCGGGCACATATGTCGCGCGCAAAACGCTGTCGTAATAAAGGATAATCAAGGTGTAAGAATGCCGAAGCATCTGTGCGCGGTGATTATAATCCGGAGGAGAGGGATGGGGAAAAGCAACGAAGGGCCGCGTCTATCTCCGGATCGCGATGAGGGGGAAAACGAATAAGTAAGGAGGCGAGAACGCGTAATGACGTGCGAGCAAGCAGGAGAAGCTGTGTCCGTTGCCGTGTACGAGCGAATGGGACGAGCGGCTAGAAAATATGGCCATGATATTTACTAACTCGGCCTCCGCGTGAAAGTGTTCGCTCTTCGCTTTGTGCCCCCCCCTCCCCCTCCCCCTCTCGTTGAAAGAACGCGCGCGAACGATCCCATGTAACGGGTGTCGCGATCATTGATTGAGACGGGGACCGCATATAAATTTTACGAAAGAATTTGGAGTGTTCTCTTACATTTATATTATAATGATACTAGTTAATAAATTTTGAATAATTTTTTTGCAAGAAAAGAAAACGACTTTTTAAAAAATATATTTCGGGACGCTCTGAGTTTGAATCTGCCATCAGAAAAATTCCATCAGTTCGAACTTTTAAGATATAGCTTGTCAATTTTAAGATATATGTATGTCATTATTCACTTTTTTTTTACTTCTATGTCTATTATTTTCCAGACATAAGTTTCCAAATAAGGCGGAGTAGCTAATTCTAAAAAAATTTTCTGCATAACGTGGTATATTTATGATTCAATTTATTGGTTAGGAGGAAAGGTTGATCACATATTTATACGCAGTCTCATCATTCAAAAATTTGTTCTCAATTATCCTTAATAAGTAATTATTCGTATATTTTTGGAGAACTTATTTATGTAAATAATTGTAGATTTTTTTAATTAGAAAGAGTTGAACAGTCATTAATTCGACGAAGTCTGCACTCATTTGGAAGGAAGAATTTTTGAATATTTATTACAACTATTGTAACAATGAAACACTCGTATATAATAATTATAACAATTCTTTAATGATGCAATAATTATAAAATAATTATTATATCATTCATCGAGCTATATAAAGTGATATGATTAAAAAAATTCAAAAAATAGGAAATTAAGTTTATCGCTTCCGTCTGATAACAATGTATGTTTCAATTTATTTAGAGTTGATTATCAATGATTACACACTTTTATGCAAAGTTCCTTCCAAAACGATTCCTTTCTGATTGTGAAATACACACACACACACACACACACACACACACAC
>NW_017306059.1:3063327-3073637 GCF_001594115.1 Trachymyrmex septentrionalis | reverse complement strand
ATATATATATATATTCGTATTTGCAGAGTATTTGACAATAAGAGAAAATTTAAGGAGTTATTCTAAATAATTAAATATAAAATAGAAATCAAAAACAACAAAATTGAGGTTAAACTCTGTTTTTTAATTATAAATATTTCAACATTCTTGCGCGTTAAACTTTGCAAATATTTAAACATTCAGAATTATAAAATCAAGAATAATAAAATTTCGGAAAGCTTATCATTTAATTATTATTAGTGTCTAAATCTTTACGAGCTTTAGCCATTTTTTTGTTACACGAATATTTATATATTTATGATTAAGAAACGAAGCCATATTTGCAATTTTGTTGTTCTTGATTTCCGTCTTATTTCATCATTTAGAATCACTCTTAAATTTTCTCTCTGTAGCCGAAAACTTTATGTATTCATTTATTTATTATTATACTTAGATTATTTAAAATTTACTGGCATATGACACATGACGTAAAAGACAATAAATTTCAATTTTAGGTGAGATTGGAATCTTGAATCAGATATACATATTACAATGATGAACATCTTTGTCTAGTAATAACGATAAGCATCAAAGTATGTCATCGTTCTATTATCTATTCAAGGCTGTGAATAAAACATTAATAATCTTTTTTTCGGTAAGAACTAAGAATTGGACTTTGAGTCCTGAATCGCAGATCGTTAGATCGAAACCCGCTGAGAAAATAATTCTAGTAATAGCTACCATATGTAATAAAATAAATGTAAGCTACCATAAGTGAAATAATTTCAAGTGTTCGATTAATATAACCAAAAATAATTCTACTTTCTAAATATTTAGTAGGTATCATCAAATATAATAACATAACTAAACGTTTAGTAACAATTACTAAATGTTTATAAAAAAATTTATTATAAAAAAATAAAATTATTTTCGGTTATATTAACTGAACATTTTACTGAAATTATTTTGCTCAATATTTGATAGTTATTACCAGACTCTTTTTTTCAGTACACCGGAAACGGTTTATCGTGAACTGTGCAACTGTGTGTGAATGCTAAGAATTTGGTCGGCGGAAACGATAAGTGCGTGGGCTATCATCGAGGAGTACGTTCCTCCGCGCTCGGTAGTGCACCTCACTAAGAAGAAGGGCATCGCGAATGAAGAGAAGGGGTCCGCGAGGTGGTACAGGCACCTTTCTCGCGCGCGGTGCTCGCCGTGGAATGGCAAAAAAGAGAGGAGACCCTGTGACGTCATGCGACTTGCGCGGCGGTGCCGCTAGCCTCTCACTTGGTCGCCGACGTTCGGCCCGCTCGGTTCATCGTGCCCGTTGGCTCCGTTTGTTTCCTCTCCTCTCGATTTAGCCCGCCGCAATCCTACTATTCGTTCTTCCGGACAATGTGCGTTTTCGTAAGAAAAAAAAAAAAAAAAAAAAAATCGGAGAAATAACGGAAAATACTCAGTTTAATCTTCAACTCGATGCGATGACCGGCGTCGCGTTTCGGCGATCATTCGTACTCGAGCGCGAACGGGAGTGACATCAACGGGAACGGTAATTGTGCGAATACGCGGTGACACGGATCGCGAACGCGGTCCCGGATAGACCGCGAGTTCCGCTCCGCATCGCGCTTGGTGGTGAAGAGTTTTGTATTTTTTTTCATATCTTTCTCTTGATTGTGCCACATGACATTCTGGATATGATACCGGATGGATTAAACCGCCATTGGGGGTAAGTTTTACTCTTTAAATTTTCGCTATCGCGCGACTTTAAACCGGCACAGATTGCTGCTTCTCGCGATCGTAGAATGTAGGCACTTCGCTGCAGGTTCGTTATCCTCGAATATTTTTTTCCAGAGTTGGGAAAGTTACTTTACAAGTTACTGATAAATTACTTTTTATTATAGAAATTGAGTGCAATAAGTTTGGGTGTTTTATCTTTTATATTACTATATTTTATCGTTTGCTTCAATTTTGTATTATTTTTTGTACTCAATTTTTATAACAAATACATATAAGATAACCTAAAAAGTATCTTATAAATAATTTATAAAGTAACTTTCCCAATCCTGTTTTTTTCGGAGGGGGGGGGACGCCAATTATACTGGGCAATAAAATTTGATCTTTTTTTTTCGCGAATGTGAATAATTTTATTCCCAATGTATTTTTGCCTGCTGAACACAAATTCATTACTTAAATTTAATTATTGGTTTTTATTTTTAAGAAAAATAGCGTTAGAGATACAAAACATGACGATTTTTATAATATTGTAGAAGCAAATTTTATTTCTAAATTTCGTTTATATCATGAGAAAGTAGCAATTTTTAGCTTTAAAATGCGTTTTAACTTGTTTTAATATTATTTTTCATTTTCGAGATATATTATTTGGAAATGACTCTTTTCCAAAATGCATATATTATATAGAAAAAATATTTTCAAACTAATATATCTCGAAAACGAAAAATGATATACATTGAGGTACACTGGACCCTCAAATACTAATTAAAGAAATTTTTGAGCAAATACCGAGTTAAATGAATTTCTTATAAAAAATTTATTATAATAATCGAAATATTATTGAGTAAAAATTGTACACAAATTAGAGAGTTTATTTAGTATTCAAAGTGAATAAAATTTATGAATAAAATTTACCGTACACTTATCTTAAGTGTTATTTATAAAGTATTACACTAGACTATTATAAAAGAAACTTACAGAATTTTTTGAACTAGTTTTTTTAATCGTTAACTGTCTTATCATCATTGCAAATGTTCCACCATAATGGCAGTGTTAGGCTGAAGTAAATTGTTACTTGTCGCAGTTGTCATAATTTATTTCGGTCGACAGTAACAACACTTTATGCAGCTGTTCTGATTGTGAAATCTTAGAGATCGAAATTCAATGCATGAGAGATGATTCGCGAAATGATGAAGGTACGCGTTATTTCGTACTTAGTTTTAAAATGATTATCAAATATTCGATGAACTTCCTTGTCAAAAGTGTATACAGAGTTATTACTTGCAAATAATGAATCTGACAGGTGTAAGAGCTATTATTTCTAATTACCCTGATTAAGGTTCGATTATGAGAACATTTATTATTGGAACGTTTAATTATCTGAACTGTATTTATTTTATAATCTACTTAAGTAACGCTATTGTTATATTAGTTAGAACGTTTATTAGTAATTATTTTCTAAACTTCTGAGATATAATAAGATTTCTTTTGCAAATAAAAAAATCAGCATAGTGGTTGAAGGTGTGGATAGGTGTGATGGTTACATGCTGGTTTCGTTGATTTCATGAGTTTTTTATGTTCATTCCTACTATATCATTCACGTGTAAGCTAATCATTAAATCTACTGCTCATTTTACAAAACATTCCTCTCGCCGAGAAATCCATTCACTTGTTTTCCTATTTGTTATATAGAATTCTTTTTAGCTCTAAAATTATATATTAATAATAAGATTTTATTTTCTATACATAATTAAATATTTAAATCTATTTA
This sequence comes from Trachymyrmex septentrionalis, assembly GCF_001594115.1. Classification (NCBI taxonomy): domain Eukaryota; kingdom Metazoa; phylum Arthropoda; class Insecta; order Hymenoptera; family Formicidae; genus Trachymyrmex; species Trachymyrmex septentrionalis. Next base: position 3,070,156 of record NW_017306059.1, on the reverse strand, counting down.
TATCAATACAATTTACATAAATTAAATCTTTTGCAATAATGATTAAATATGTTGTTTAGCTTGTATTGTCAAAAATTATATTTTTTTACGATAAATTATTAATACATTAATTAAAAATTTAACTTATCAATACTATATATGTAATAATTTATATAATAATTAATATGTGATAAAAACGACTTTATAATCTACGTTATAAATACACTAAAATTAATATTTAAACATAAATTTTAAATTATTTAAGTATGTGAATATAATAATTTGATAAATGAATATTTAACCGTGTATTATAATAAGTAATTTTTAATAAATTAAAATTTATTAAACTTATTAATTAAAATAATTTGAAGGTTAATATTCAAGCAAAATAATAAATACGTCCATAAAATTGTTAATGAATTTGGAAATTACTTTGGCCTGTATACTCTGGTGAATTATCCTTACAATTATCTTTACAATTACTCCAGACACTTAACGATCCATGACAAAATTCTTTTTCTGCGAATCAGGATTGAATACAATAATTGTTTCTTTATAAAGGAACGAGGGATGATGAGAGACATCGTGAGTGCACCGTGATTTTTTTTCGAAATGAACATGCATTTTGCGTGCGCGAGAAAGCGACGAAATTTCTTGATTGGACTTGGTAAATGGACTCGTAAATAAACTTTCAGTACAGTCATTAAATTTGTGGGTCATTATTTTTTCTTCGAGCAATATCGTCGTTAATAATATACAACTTCCGCCTGTTCTTGTTACAATTCATAGCGCATATCAGAATTTTGTCATAAATTTATACAATAGTTTACCTAGTTAACTTACGCAGTAGCTTCTTTGTCACTTCTAATTTTCGGTCTTAATAATCTCTGAAGGTTTCATTGCAAAAGCTGCAGGTAATTAGTTTTCTGGGTTTTCTTCATGTAATACTCAGTTCATAACATGATTGTTACTCTCTTTCTAGGATAAAATTGATTCGAGCAAGCAATGAATACAAGAAATTCTTTATTTATTCACAAATTTCTTTAATATAATACTTTAATAATACTTTAATTTCTTTAATAAAGCATAATTTATGCTTTATTACGAACATAGATTTTACTTTTTTTAAAGCAGCACTTCGATCTCTACACGGAAAGAATGATTTTGCTGAAATATCTAAAAGTTTAGATAGAGATCTGAAAATAATTTTGTTGGACTATCAAAATATTTATATAGGACGTTCAAATTGATAGAATGTCAAAATTTTTTGCTGTCAAAACGCATTGCTCATTACACTGGTTTTTTGTTGAGTTTCCTAATTATGCAATTTCATAATTATTTTGACAGTCCAATAAAATTATTTTCCAACTTATATCTAACTAAATTTTTAGATACTTTAACAAAATCATTTTCAGTATAAAATTGAGATATTACGAATTAAATTAATTTTATTTACGAATTTGAAACATTTAACAGACTTTTAATCAAATTTTAGACATGACTTTCTCGTACTTTTCATAACCTCTCCTATAAATTCTTAATCTTTAATTTAATACATATGACATGAGAGTAGATGTGACTGTAAGAGTTAAATAAAATATGCACTATTGATATAATATATTCTATTCTACCATACACGAGGAGTCGTCTTTTCGAAAAAAAAAAATCACGCGATCTAAGGGGATTGGCCTTTCAAGGTGGCCGCGTGAGACGAATATGCGTAGGTCTGAAATAAATCGTCGACGACCGCTTCGAATATATCAAATACGGGCGTGTACCAGCGTCTATCATCTCGGAATCGGGATTATGGAACCGCGAATGGTCACGTAGAGAAACGTAATTGAAAACGCTTACCTTTTTATTACCGCGACATAGATAATCGTCGATCTCGCGCGCCTGTTGGTGGCATCGCGAGAACATTTATGTAAGCCTCACGCTCTCAAAGAGCGCGAATGCCCGCGGGATACCCCGCGAATATCTCGCAATCGCCTTTTCATGGCGAATAGGCAGGCCGGCGCTCTCAGAGTGGTATCTAGTACATGTCCAGTTCCAGTAAACATCCCGACTTTTCTACTGCCGTCAAGAGCGGACCAACCTCCGTGCTGGAGGTTCGTGATACGAATAAATTTCTCGTGGGATATAGAGCCCATATTCTAAGCCTCATTCCAGGAAACGTGACCGTGTATGGTATATAAATATGGTATATAAACTCAATAATGTTCAGAAACACGACGTTTCGTGTAGTGAATTCGCGTTACTCGACTGTGCACCTTTTTTTTTTTTGTAACGTAATGTATGTAATTATCGCAGGCGGACTAGACGGGATAAACATCGGCGAGGATAAAGTTCTTCTTCCTGCGTACGTGCGTTTTTTTCGCCCGACAGTACAATGTATTGATGTAAAAGCATGATTTTTGTTGAGGGTATTTCTATTAAATATATCTTGCGCTAAATATACATTGAACTTTTTAGTCGCAGCACACGCAAAAAAAATTGTTTTTTAATTACTAGCAAATAAGAAATGTATTGTAATTATAATATCACTTTGATTTATTCTTATACTTATTAAGCATAAATTAATAATAAAATAATAAATGTTTTTTTCTTAATGAGTTTTACACGGATAAGAACTTTTTAATGCATTTCGATCTTAATACACTTATATAAGAAATTTGCGAAGAAAGTTAAAAACAAGAAACTTTTTTGCATGAAGTAGCGTAAAAAAAGAACAGTATGACATTTATAACGTACTTACATATTTACATTAATAATTACGTAAGTCCCAACGGCAAAATCTCAGCATTTCGACTTTTGGCGAAACCTTCGCGTATTAAAGGTTTATTTCGCGGTTATACTTTCCGCCGTAGTCACAGATTATTATATTACAGTTACGGGTCAGTGAGGCCGGTACTAGCAGCAGATATATAATTTAGAATCTTTTCAAGAATAAGGGGGTCGTTCTTAGTCAATTGCTAGCGAAATAATCGGTTAGAACGGATTGTCGCCGATCGTGCTGGTGAAACAGCGATTCGCATGAGCGACAAAGATTATACAGACCGCGACGTGTCGTTCCGTTCTTATTTATTGAATCGGGATTCTCTCTTGACAGAATCTGATCTATCGAACGCGCGGAAACAGAAACAAAAAGGAGTGTTACTCGATTTGCATCGGAACTTCTTTTCTCGCGACGTTAGCGCGTGCGTTAGCGAGCGATTTATTATCGCTCGGATGTTCATTAGACGGCCGTTTTTCTTGTCTTCGAGCGAAGCTCATTAGTCCGCGAGTGCGATACTCTGTCCTCTTGCGACGATGCCGATAGCGATTAATAAACGATGCTGGATTACGCAGCAGATCATTGGATTAATAAGCGTCCGTTGACCGGACGCAGGCAATATGGCATAAACGCTTGATTTCTCCGCAAAGGCGTCAGGATGACGAGCAACTATACTTGGCGATCACAAAACCTCACTCTTTAGTGTAGTTATATTAATTTAACATGCGCATATGACGTTGTATAGTTTCTCTCCTTCCAAGTAGCGTGTATAATTTATAAATATTAGATAAAAGTATATATGTGTGTCGGAATTTTTATATAACTGAACACGAAAATGTGTGTAATTAAATACGGTATACATATTTAAATAGGAAAAAAATATCTCGTACACGTTTTGCACATTTTCTTTATAAATAACGGATTGTTTGATCAGTTCGAAGTTGATTTATCCTCGACGGAAATGTCAAAGTCACTCAACGCTTGATTTTAACATAATTTGTAATGGAAAAGAAGGATCTTCTCTTTGGCGAGAAATTAACGAGAGTAAATAAATGATAAAATCATATCATATCCTTTGCTTGATTTTACATGGACTTTCCTTAGCAGAATTTTGAGACTTTATTGTAAAAACGTACAATGTTGAGAATTAGAAAGTTGCATTGAATGCTAATCCTCTGCGACGTTTTCATTAAAGAAAAATCAACCTCCAAATTGGTAAAGATGTACGTTGTATAATACGGATTGTGTAACTTCTTTATACGTTTCGCATGTCGAATATATATCGAATCTGAGTTTAGCATTTTTGTCCACGTGGTAAAGCAATTCCATCTACAAACACGTTTGCGAATGTTTAGCGGGAATAATACAGGCGAGGACTTCGCATCTTTGTGAAAGCGAACCGGATCTCGTTAGTAATTCGCGTTTTACGCCCGCGACGTGATGTATCGTTCTGGATTATCACTGACTGCTGGCGAATGTATAATACCGGTATGGTACCGTCTGTACAGAGCCCTTCGTTCTGTATGTTAATGCGTACATGAATAAACCAAGGGAAGCCGATACTCTGTTTAAACATCAGGCTTATCCTGAGTTTGCTTTGCTTCGACATTTTGTGGCGCATATTGCAGACAGCCGTCGTTTTATAGTTATCGTCAATAGTAATCAACGGAAATAATCTCGTGGATCGGCAGTGATGTCAACGAATTGACAAACTTCGTGACGCAATTGCATTTTATATTCATTAATTGCGCATATCGATAAGTGAAAAAGATGTAGGGATATCGTAAATGAAAGCCAAGCTTTAAAAATAAATGGAAACATTACGGAAAAATACCACACTTGACTTGACTGTGTTCGGCGGAATGAAATCAATATAGACATTAATTTATTAATCACTAGTAACATAATCGCTTTATTAGAATGAAATCAGCATCAACAAATAAATGCTTAAATAAGTATAATTACATGTGTGATTCTTAATGCACAGATTAATGATGATCTCTTATACAAAGTAATTTAATTGCATTATGTAACTAAGCGGTGTACTATTACGCAGGAATTAAGAGGTATAAATTGCCAGTTTATTGAAATTTAATATAAACATGAGATCTAAATTAACGTTTAATATATTTACATTCGTATAAGTATAACGGAAATATAACGGAATGTGATAGAGTGTAAATTAAATTGCCACTGATATCAATGCATATCGATACTATCGATGCGTATGCCGTTAGACAAAATCATACTGTTATTTATGCAGATAAATTGAAGCCGATCCCTCTTCCGTCATACAATCCATGACGAGCAACCGTGAATTACATCTCGTCCTTCTCTCTCGAGTCTCTTCACTCCCGACCACAAAATGGAACCAAGAAGGAGAAAATACAGCGTCGGCAAAAATTGTCGTGGAGAGAATCTTGCGTAACGAAAGATATTGCGGAGACACGGAGATAAGGAAAGGAATTCTAACTTACTACTGCTGTTGATTATTTTATTTGTTCGTATCATATTACTATTACGTGCCATGATCGAACATATATGATAGTATATTTCTTGGTTAGCAAACGGGAATACTACTTTTTTTTTTTTCATCAAAATGACATCTCTGGTTAGTCATTTCTTCAACATATAGATCTTTTTCCATTCGGTTTTATTTGAAACGATTACAGATGTTAGTTTTATTGTTAATTTAATAATTGCATATACAGCTGGAATGGGGGAAAATTAGAGTCACAAGCGTATGCAAATTAAAGCGCATATCAGGAATGAGAGTGATTTTTAACCGGAAGTTAAATCGCGTAAAAACTTTCGTAATGAGACAGTGGTATAGCGAAAACGAAAGCCTCTCCATGGCGACCTGTTCACGAAATTTCTGGCAGTGACTGACGCGGTTACTTCTCCGGGAGTAATATGTAATTATTACGACGTTTCACTCGCGTTTCGCGGGTGTGTCCATACTCGGTGAAAACACGCCGTGATCGGCGACCCGCCTTGCATCCGTATTTTTAAGTGCGGCCAACTTTCGTATATGAATTTCAGTCATTTGGTCTGATCGTGAAATGGAACAGTCAACCGTGAGGCGCCATTCAGTCCCCTTCATAATTTCACCGACCGATCCTGCCCTTAAATTCTTGTCTCGCTAGTTCTGACAATCGATACAGCTTCGAATTTATGGGACCAGCTCCTGCTTGATTTTTCAGTTATATTAAATTTGTTAATATATACAATATTAATAATGTTTGTATTGAAAAACAAAATTATACATATTTTTAATTCGTAATACATACTTTTTTAATAGTCCTAAGTAAACGTTTACTTAATAAAACGAATTATAGTTAAGTCAAATTAATGGTTTTTGTATCAAATAAACATATGTATGTTTACATTTGGTAAATATTTACTTACAACTATTTAGATAAATATATATTAAAATTTTGTATTTTGTTTTTCAGTGCAAGGTAATTTAAATGCATAAGAATAAAATTTAATATCTTTATATATATCTTTATTCTTGCACATTCTAGAGACGATTTTAGGATGCCATCTAAAACGCAGGTGACAGGCCGTTGTCGAGGGCAGGGCTGTATGGTCTCATGGTTAACGAGACAGCCGGGGTGACCACTATACGCAGCGGATGAATGTAAATGTCTACTGCGGGCGAAACGAGCCCGCGCGAATCGCATCTCGGACTATAAAAAAAAATTCGAAAGCCATCTCGCCATCTCCCGATGGTGGTAGTGCGTGCATCTCGATGCACTTTCAATCGAGGTTAAAACACTTTCGCCGCGGTCGAAATTAAGGAGCACGCGCGTGTAAACTGCGCGGCGTTAACTCGATTGGCTCAATGAACACTGGTAGCATGAGAACAGCGGCGAAAGACAATCGTGAAAGCATCCCGGGAAGAGACCTCCCTTTGATTGTCTCTCGTAGAAAGTAAACATGAAGAACGTCTCTTCTCGAATTCACCAATCTTCTTTCCTCCCTGTCTCTCATGGTGAGCTACCGCCACACACACCTTCGCACCGTAATTCGTAAATTAAGTTTTATTTTCACGCTCGACTGCCCCGATGTGAT
>NW_017306059.1:3055286-3063227 GCF_001594115.1 Trachymyrmex septentrionalis | reverse complement strand
CGCACCGTAATTCGTAAATTAAGTTTTATTTTCACGCTCGACTGCCCCAATGTGATGGACAAGACTTTGTGGCGAATTGCGAATTCATGGCCGGAAACAAGCACGATAATTGCCGCCGAAAATTGTACCGTTTCCGGATCCAACTTTCTCCGACATGTATTTGCTCGAACGGTAGATGTCTAACGGCTTTCACGAAATAATGAATATATTTATTTGATTTTCCGGTTTGACAACGTTCCACATGTATTCATTTTTAACAATTTTATGTATACATGTATACATTTGTAACAATTTTATCGGTTTTATTCTAAAGTTCTTTTTAGGAGAGATAATGTTTTCTGTTTAATTGTTCAGTATTATATTGAAGAGGTCCAAATCACGGGTCGAAACGTTTAAATTTTATCTTTATTTTATTTTTATAGGATAAATTCGAGTAAAATGGCTTGTAAATCGACTACAATAATGTTCTGGTATTTAGCAATTATTAAAGAAATTACAATTATATGGCCATCTTTTCCGTATGGCCATAATACTCGAGTTTACCCTATTTTTAATTCTAAGCTTTGACGATCATTTTTTTTGCGTCTCTCCTTACTTTCTACAAAATAACTTACTTCAAAATATCAGTTCGATTTGAACGCATGACCACGTCAATTGAAAACATCATTTTTCAAATCCTTGTTTTGAAGAAGCGTGAAGATGCTGTCTTCAAGTGATTCTTATTTTTCATTATCTTTAAAATAAACGCATATATCAGTTACTTCGAGTATCAAGCTTCTCAAAGTCTTGTCACGAGCCTTTTTTCCTTTTTCTCTTTTCATTTCTCTCTGCATTTGAATTTCTCCTTTGTCTTCTCTTTCTTCTTTTTTTTCACGGTTATTTTGGCCGTACCATAAAAATGAAAATTTTCGGTCCACGTCACGAACGAGCAGCGAATCGACGCTTATTCAAAGCACTGACAGAACAGGTTTCCAAAGACGTGAGGATGCGTGATGCATCTGACATGCACGTCGCTATAATGCGACCATCAGTCACGAAGTTGAAGGTAGCGAAGGGAGAAAGGGGACGTAATGTCAGATGATGCAAAAATTGGAGTTTCTTCTGTGGCCAGCCTCGTTGTCTAATCATACATGACTATGCTTTATTCTGTACATTATTCCATCTTATGCTTTTGCACGTCAAGAATACTTGTGGCATTTGGCGTTCAGTGAACATGTCATTAAGATGCACCCTTCGGATAGACGTCGTGTGTGGCGATTGAAATCCGATCTCGAATTTTTATTTGATTCAAAATCGCCATAATAACATTAATATCATAATCATTATATTGGATATCGTGTTGACTTTTAGTGTGTATCCTATATGAAAATTATTTGTATTCCCAAGAGCGCATGGTTTTTATTACAAATTTTATAAACCGAGAAATGAATATAAAGGCTATAAATGTTTTTATAGTCTTTATATGCTTAACATTACAAGTGATAATGACCAATGAAAAACCAATTGTTTATTTGACTAAATTAATTATTGTTTATTTCTAAATTAATTTAGTTGTCTTTATTTCTTTCGTTGAAGAATATGTAATTTAGTCAAATATAATATATTTGATTTAAATATATAAATTCTTCATGAAAAGAAATAAAAGTGAACTAAATTAATTTAGTCAAATGAACGATTTTTTCTCAGTGTAATATATATACTAATAAGAATAATAAAAAATAAATACATGTAAAACATGAAGGCTATAGGAGTTAACGTAATTCTTATTGTTTTATATTGATGTATATCTTTTAGAAATTACGCAAATTTATAACCAGCGTTGACTCTTATAGCCTTCATGTTTTATATTTATTTTTTATTATTCTTATTAATATATAATATCTTTAATAAATTTTAAGTTAATTTAATCGATTATTATTATATGTACTAATATCTTTGATATAGTTATGCAATCATTGTTAGTTTAATTTATTACATACATCTTGCAAATAATAATTGCTAATATGAATTATGTAATGAGAAGATTATTAGATTTACAAATATATTTAGTCTAGATAAGAGTAATGTAAAAAAATTGTGGTGTAACATATGCTTGTATAATATTAATAAGGTACTTGTTTCATTGACATTATAGAGTTTCAGATTTCTCGATAAATATAAATTTACCTATATCAAATATCCAGAATAAAACCGGATTGGAGTAAAATTAAAACTTGATTATTTGCTTTTTATTTTGGGTGTTTATCGTTGCTATGTGGAACGAATTTAAAAAAAGAAGAGGTATCGAAACTTTCTGTCATAATAGTGTTCTAATAGCGGTAAAGCTGTTTGCAAAACAAAAAAACAAATGGAATTTCTATATTCACTACTGTGCTTTTCGAATTACTAACTTGATGCTCCATCACTGAAGCAAGAAACTGCTTAGTGTGTGGTTATCATTTTATCTCTGCGAAAGATAGATAGCTAAAAATAGATAATAAATTATAAGGGGAAACACGCATGGAGAGAGAGAGATAAAAAGAAAAAAAGGAAAGAAAGAATGAGAAAAAAAAATAAGAGGAAAAAGCTAAAATAAAAATTGTCAAATTAATTTACAAATTTACTTTTATGTACAAATATGTTGATTTTATATTAGATTTGTATGCTATATATTAGAAAAATATAATACAAATCTATTTTCGCTCTTGTTATTTATTCTTTAATGTTTTTTGCTTAAATGTACAGACGCAATAGATCTAGGATTAATGTTATCTTTGCGATTCGCGTCGATTATCGCCTTGTTAACGAAGATCTTGACGTTTATCTGCGCCCAAGGACGAGACGAGAATTCTCCATAATATATTTGCAATCAGTGAATGCGTGGTAAAAAATAGAGGAATGATTTCACGGATGTAAGACAATTGATAGCTTAGAAAGAAGCGCAAGTAGCAATAGTGATTTAGCGAAAAAGAACAAGGAGAATAAGGTTTGAGAACTTTGCTGTTTGAGCTGACTGATTGCTAGTCTAGCTATAAACTACGTTATTCTAAAAACATGTTGGTCCGAGGTTATTAACTTGCGAACAAAACGACGGGGAAACTTATGAATTAATTTGGCTCTGTCGTAGTCATGAGTTTGTAAGTTACGTATACGTCTCTTGCGCAATCAGATTTTAAAGCCTCGATAAATCCTCTTAATTATTAAGATCGAATATATATAGAAGAGAGAAGAGAGAGAAAGAGAGAAAGAGAAAAAAATTTTGCATTTATTACTAATTCTGAATAATGAAATTAATTCTGGACAGAGTTAATTTTAAATGTATGTTTTAAACCACTCTCTTAATTAAAAATATTTATGTCTATACACTCTAAAAAATATCAGTGTGGATTTAACACCATGCTGGGGCGTCTATATAATTCTCACCGTGTTGATATTAGTATTAACACTAACACACGGTGAAAATTATATTGTTAAATCCACACCGATATTTTTTAGAATATATGAAATTATGTAATTGATATTATATAATATTTATTCAATGTCTGATATATTCCAGTATACATCAAGCATTTTAACATGCATCAAAATTAAAAATCTCTGTAAATATAAAAAGAAATTTTTATTATTTCTTTTGTATTGTTCATTATATTCACGAATATTCATGAATGAATTTTAACATATTAAAATTGCAGAAATATATTTTCATAAATCACACAATGTCGAACTTGAGTTAATATCAGAATTAAATAGAATTTAATTTGGAGAAAATCACGCTTTGCGATAGAGGAGTGACGACGTATAATACGAACCCTAGTAACCTTTTGTGTTTCGATGCACCGACGATGCTGTGAATAGATAATATATACCGCTTTTGCCGCGTAATAATGAGCGTGTTATCCTGTTAAGGTCACTTGTTCGATAGTGCACGAACAAGTCACGATGAGCATGTCTTAACACACGACTGACAGATCCTTTCTATCGCTTCTCATGTGGCTACTTATCTTTTAGAATTCTTAAATTTCGAAATACTTATATATAATATATATAATATCAATAAGAGAATAATTTAATCCTCTACGTGTTTCCAGAAAAAATAATGTAGAAAGGAGAATAATTTTATGAAATTAACGGGTCAATTCTAAGCAGAATCGTAAGACTCATAACATGACTCGTAAGACTCGTAAAAACTTCTTTCTACAATTTCTTACAACTCTTAACAAATTCTTATAACTTTATGTAATATCTTTACAGACAGTTTCTTGCTATCCGTAAGATTTATGAGAAATCGAATAAAATTTACGAATGATCATACGTCTTATGGTGCATGTGCATACAATTATAATATCGGTCATACGTTCTTACAAATTTTACAAAAAGAGGTTACGAGTCTGTTTAGAATTGATCTATTAAAACTAATAAAAAATTGTAAAAATTATGAAGAGTAATTTTTAGATAATACAAATTTTTCCTTTTCAATGCTCATTCAGAATTTTCACAAGTTTTAAATTAGTTATAATTCTTAAAATAACAGTAAAAATGTTTGATGTTATCGTCAATAATTAGTGCCATACTTTATGGAAATGACCATGTAACGTTAGAGAACAGTGTTTCTCAATAATGACATAAATAACCCGCATTCGTTTGACCCGAAAGCGAAACTCTTCTACTGCATGTAGTTGCATGATAATGAAAAATTCGCGGTTTATGTAAACGATGCACGGCCTTGATGCAATAAAAATGCGATAACGTTTTCAAGTGCGATTATGTCCGAAAGAACGATTACGCCACTTTCGTACAAATCCATGTGAGGCGGCCCCACCTCTTCTCTAGAGAGTTGAATCGTTATTCATGACGACCGGCCGTGCCGTTAGTGTGCTGCGGGAAAATGGAAACAGGTTACGAATATATCATCCGTTAATTCGCACTTCTGTCGATGCCGCATCGAATATCATGTCGCGTATAAATTCTACAAGAGTGCCGTACAGTAAGCCAGATCGTTGATCGAATGTACCGAATGTACAAAAGTCGAATTCATGTTTTACAATTAGATGTTACGAGATCTTTCTCTACTTTCGTAACGTTCAGAATTTGTTGCGTTTCACGATTTTTTCCCTGACATTTAACGCAAAGTGAAATTGCGTAAAGATTTATTTTCAAACACATTGTAGAGTCAATTTTTTACATATATTTTAATATTTTTATTCATCATATTTTTAAAAAGTATCAAGTTAAAATACATGTGATCGAAATAAAAATTATAAAGTTTCTAGAAATAACGATTCTTTATATTATTCCGTTGACTTTATTTTTTAAATATTTACTTTAGACGCATGCATATAAATTTCCGTCTTATATTTTTGGAATTTTATTCTCTTTATACGCGTCGTTCAGATTCCACAACGATCTCGATACGCTTGAAGCACCTTTCCATCATTCCACCCAATCTAAGAGGCTCGTAGATAATTGCGCGTCTAACACGATCGTGCAAGCGAGTATGCAAATCCTCAGGAAGAAATCCTGACCCTTTCACCACGTTACAGTGTAGCCTATATCTAGATTATTCCGATCCATCGATGCAGGCATTTAATTATAATTACGTACTTTCAAATTTAGCACCTGGTAAGTTAAGTGACACACGTGTGGAGAAGCAAGTACAATTCCGTGTTATTACGTATTTGAAGTCCCATTTTTATTTATTATACAGACGCGCGAAGAAAGTATGTCACGCCTGTGGTATTCAAAACTCATCGACCTTAAAACTTAATCAGATAAACTTAATTAGATAGAACAATTAAATGATGGATACAATTTATGCCTTTTTATAAAAACGTCTTCTTAAGATATTTGCCCTTTGTGCCAATTACGTATCGTACATTTTGCAAATTTGTGATGCTAATAAAGGACACACGACAGCGTGTTGCGCAGCTCCTAAAGAGCGAGCTATTAATTACAATACAACATCGATGCGGTTAACAATGAGTGATCACATCCGTTTTCTTTTCACAAGTGCATGAGAATGCTTTTTCATCATCTTTCGAAAACAATAGGGCTAATACACGCAAGGGCAACACGACAAAGTTGTCCTTGTTATTCTCCACCTTGGCTGAGTTTTATTTGCGAGTGAACCATTGCAATAATGACTACGATGATGACGATTTCGAGTTGAACAAACCGTGTTGTGATTCAGTGCAGGCTACGAACGCCGGTGACCGTTAACCGACCAGAGAGGCTCAACCGACGATTACCAAGACTGGCCCCACCATCGCTGCGGGCTCCGTTCGCTGTATATTACTCGGCGGCCGATCGAAAAGTAACATGCGATCGGGTTGAGCGTCTCTGGACGCGCCATATTACGCCATGCTTGTAAAGTGTGTCAATAGAAGAACAAACAGACAAATGTGCTCCTCGTGACTAACCCACTCACCAAAAGTCGCTTATAAGATGCCGACCGGCTGTGGAGACTTCGATGCCTGCGCGATTATATACATATATTTGCTGAAGACGAAGCTTTTGTCTAGTGGAGAGTTTGATGAATTAGAAGCAAACGCAAACACAAATAAAGCTATAGGGAAGTACTACAACTTAAATCTGGAGTTAAGCTGCCTCTAAATAATTATTTAATTATTATTGTATAATATTTAATATTACACAATATTATTGATCATTTAAAAGCTATACTGAGCTTCTACTAATTGTTTTTGAATTATTTAAATTATTCAAAATTTTCTTTATGTATTAATTCTTTATTTAATTAATATGTTATATATTTGCGAAAAGTAAATGATTATAAACTTACATACAGAAAGAATGGTTTTGCTGAAATATCTAAAAATTTAGGTACATCTGAATATAAATTTTATTATAACTATTAAAAGTTATGTAAGACGCTCAAATTGATTGCTAGAATGTCAAAATTTTTTTACAGCATTACTTGAGATTCCTACATAATTATTCTCTATCTGGTTAAATTTTTAGATACTTCGGCAAAATCTTTCTGTGCATATTCTTATTTTTGAATATTCTTATTCGAAACGTGTTTAATATTTTTTGAACGATATAATTCTAAATCCATGTTACGAAATCAGGTTGCGTTTAAAATTGTTTTTGTGGAACAGGTAATGCGCGACTTATCGTTAGTAATCGTTAGTAATTGCGTTACATACTTGATAAAACCTCAATTGAAAATATGAATTGAAAGCCGCGAGGCATATGGTTTGTATTATACGGTAAGAGGCATATCGTGAGGCTTATGATACGCGCCAAAGAAAACCGTAAAGATTTAAAGGTTGCACAAAGAATACTTTGTGTATGAAAAAATTCGCCTCGTTGAGGATCATCGCGAGGTATTCGTTCGCAATTTCTAAGTGCCTCGCAGCTGGTGCGTGTTACTCGGTACGGCGAACGGAGGTTAATCCGAACGTCCACGTAATCGCTGGATATCACCTTTTATGCCGGCGCGGCGCAATCACGCGACAATTCCTTTCTATTGCGCGACGGCGACGGCGTCGGCAGAAAAGTCCCGTAATGTGACGTCCGTCGCTGTACTAGTGGCCCGCAACCACCTCTTGTCACCTCGTGATGGCTTATCGACTTAGGTAATTAATACCGGTCTGGGTGGTGCAGATCGGAATGCGACACACAAACTTCTTGGGTCTATGCTCGATACTGGAACGTCGGTTCTCGGAAATGCCGACTAGGAACAACGAGCGTTGTAGTATTTGCATGGATAAGTGACACGTTTGCTCTGCGGCATGATACTTGAGGAGAGTGAAGTGGCGCAGAGAATTAAGTGGATCGTTGACATTATTTAACTCTTGATTTAAAAATAAATTAAGTACATTAAATTAATGAGGGGAACGGATGTGTGTGTCCTTATTTTTAGATAAGCATTTCTATTTTATTTTACTATTATATTAGATCTGTTCGCGTTGCTTCAAATCCTCTCCAAAATTTTTGTACTTA
>NW_017306059.1:3050271-3055186 GCF_001594115.1 Trachymyrmex septentrionalis | reverse complement strand
ATTATATTAGATCTGTTCGCGTTGCTTCAAATCCTCTCCAAAATTTTTATTAAAAATGAAATAAATATGTATTCGGCATTGAACAAAAAGTACATCGTTTCTGTATATTTTGTTAACTTATTCAAGTTACAAATAAATTTTCCGTTAATCAAGTAGTTCGATTACCTCATTTGATTAACGAATTCCTGTCGTCGTGAAATACTCGAGTAAATTCCCGTCGCGGCGTCAAGTCGCATACCGGAACGTGCCGTTGGAACTTGCATTGTCGCATTTCTTCGCGACATCACATCGTTACGGCGTCACCGGGAGGGTTTACGACAAACTTGAAAAGAATGAAGAGTGACCTGGTTGGCCCGAGTTTGTGCCGAGCAAACCGTTGACCGTGCCGACAAAAACTTGAGAAAATGGCGGTGCGACCGGTTCGAATCGACTCGCTATCGAGAGAAGGAAGTGCTCCGTCTCGCTTCTACGGCTTTTCCAAGTTAGCTAAACTCGTTTTCTTTCCTTTACGCACTGTCATTATTTGTTGTCGTACATCAGCCACCGTTACTAGTGTCGCGTCTCAATGTGTAGTTGCGAGAAAAGAGGAGACTTCAATGCCCGACTGGCAATGTCGCTCCAGGTTAAATGTACTAGATCGATTACTCCATCAGATCGTCTAGTGACTTATCCCGGATTAAACTGTAAATTTAAATAAATCAGATAGACAAAAAATTGATAATTTCTGAAAGTTGTCAATTTTTCTCAAGAATAAAAAGTATACGATTTCACACACGCCTAAGCTGCGTTGGCTCGCGTTGGCTGATTTACATCTATCCTTGGATTTATTCGTTGGAATCTATACCAAGATTAATATTTAAATAAATTTATTCAAGAATTCTACATCATTACTCCGATTACATAACTCTTAACGACAATGTCGGTACATTGTAGTTGCGTAAATATTATTTATGATAAAAAAGTTGCGTAACGATAACATAACAATACCGAATCATGAAAAGTTACAGATTTGAAGTGTAGAAGTTACATCAGATGTAACATATTCTATCTAATCTGTGTTTAGAGTAACAGAGGGAATAGTAATCTGTTGAAAATAGATCGCTATCAGTATGAGTTAATAGTGTAACAAAGTGGCAGCGAAATTTAATTCGAGATAAATAAACCTGTAATTAAACACATACAGTAGTGGTCCACCTGATCTTATCATTTGAAATATTTCTTTTACGCAACCGTAGAGAGAGAGAGAGAGAGAGAGAGAGAGAGAGAGAGAGAGATACTTTTTTAAAGAAACTATATATTTATAGAACAGATTATGCAATAATTATGATTTGCTTTTTATACTTTTGATCTTTTAATAATTGTGTTACACAATCTTGATCGTTTAATAAAATTATACTGAAAAATTTTTTATAGCACAAACAATAAGATAAATATTAATTTTTCTAAGCAAAAAGAAATCTGAAAAGATCATACATGGTCTTTCTCGTTTCCATGGCGGACGTTATCTAGCATCGAGCCGGACGTGTTCTTTCCATACGTGCATCAGTCATACGTCGCATGGTCGTTGTATGCCGTGTAGGAGACATTTATGCAATGTCGCTATGGAGGCTGTTCACCTTATCCGCGACACGATGTGGCGGCCATTGTCTTCGTTTTCTCGATTACTAGGCAGCATTACGTATGATACGGCTAGGCTACCCATTTAATAATTGACTGGCAACAAAACCCAGTCTTCATTCTTGTGCGCGCAAGGCACATGCCTGTACAATGTTTCAAAATTGTCGAAATATTACTGACTGCAATTTTTATTTCTTAATATTTATTTTCATATCTTTACCTCTCTATCTTCTTTCCTTTCTTTTTTTTATATGTAATTATTTTTCTTTTTTACTTTCTTATTTATAAAAAGGAAGATGAGCTGTTAAAAATAAATTATTATATTTTCAATTATTTTACAGTACGTAGAAATTATTGTACTTTTATACGAATAAATATACAAAAACCTTCATTTAAATAATATTAATTACA
The DNA here is from genome assembly GCF_001594115.1 of Trachymyrmex septentrionalis. NCBI lineage: Eukaryota > Metazoa > Arthropoda > Insecta > Hymenoptera > Formicidae > Trachymyrmex > Trachymyrmex septentrionalis. The sequence goes on along the minus strand of NW_017306059.1, from coordinate 3,053,158 downwards.
TGCAATTGTGAGGATGTAATGTACATACAATTTTATATATTCACGCTTATTATTTCTATGTGTTTTCTGATTCAGAATTATCATTCTCCCTTTTATTGTTACGCTACTTTATGTGTAACTGCTGCAGTACTAGACCTTGTCTACATCGCAATAGAGTTTACCTCTTATGGCAATCTTAATTATCTCTATTTACAATTTAGAACGTTGCCCAATTCCGTGTAATATCTGTCAGAATAGCGTGATTTTGTAACGAGAAATCAAGCGACGTCTGCTGAGATATCGCTGAGGGCTAAACGGGAAATCCTATAGTGCGATGTTTCTAATTACGACCCCTTACAACGATTAAACGTCCATTATTACGTGATGTGAAGAAACGCTGCGTGCTTATTTATGATCGTGTCCGTAGATAGGGCGTGTTGGACTTTGAGCGTTTAGGATTTCAGGAAACGTGATCGCCGATAACTTTTTATATTCCGTCGTTCGTTTTAATTATTAGAAAACCGTATGTGTATCAATTAATGGTAATTACGGCCGAGAAATATTTCACGTTATGATATCGTTTCGACCGTCGTATCCTGGCGCGTAGAATTTATCGGGCTTCCTCGTTAATACATGGTATACGTCAGTGAAGATCTCTCTAAATGACGTAGTGTATATTAAGCGCGAGATTGCAAGCTAACATACTGGTGGTGAATTAAATTGAATGTCTGATCCTTGCCTCGAACGAGATCGAAGTTCTTCACGATGACGCGTAAAAGTTCAGCAAATGTGAGATGGAATTTTATCTAATGCTATTTCTAGAGATGTAATTTTAGAGTAAGCTTAAAAGCAATACACCCATTATTAATATTAACATACAAATGTTGTTTTTAATTGATACTCTGAAAACTAATCAGATTATTGTACTCGTAATGCCATTGCATTGATATTAAAAAATGCTTATTTGTGGATTACATTTTCTTTTAAAATGACAAAAATAATAACGAAAAATTTAATGCATTGTACATAAAAGACATGATTTCTTAAACAAAAATATTATTAGGACATTTTTCTAAATTTCTTTATCCCGAAGTAAGGATCAGACATTTAATTTGGTGGTGTGCACTCGCTTGCAATTTAAATTTAAATTTAGAATTACGAAGAAGAATAGAGAATCGATTATATTATTTCGACGTTAATATTTCGAATCATACATAAGGTAAATATACCAGTTAATGGACATGACTCGATTATTGGACAAAAATTTTAAATATTATGCTTTTAATAATGATTAAATTTATTGTTTATAAAAATTTACTAAGAGAAATTTATTTAGAGTCGTATATATCTTTAAAAGTTTAATATTAAAAATTTTTGTTCAATAAATGAATTATGTCCACTAATTGGTATAACATTTACTTTATGATGAACGCAATTGCCATCACGTAACGCGTTTAAGGATTAATTAACATTCAAACAAAATTAATCAAACCTTCTTCGTACGAATGATAATTTCTCATCAATACTTCAGCGAGGAATTATAATTTCCCATTATCATTTTTCTCGGTAAAGGGTTATAAAGAAATAAATTGAACGTTTAATGAAAGCGGAAGCTTTGCACACATCACGATCTCTAGGAAACTGATATGTCTAAGTAGGGTCCTTCGTTTTGACCTGCAGTAAACGGAGCATGAACGTCGGTTTGATCGACGACGGTAAAACCATTACTGAGGGCGGCACCAATTTATTATAAGAACAACCTGATACGCACATTCACGTGTACGCGCGAGAGGAAAGGCATTTTAACGAAGACGACAGTGACTTCCCTGCCCAAGACAGCATATTATGAGCTTACTTGCGCGTTTCCGATCGCGATTATTTATTTGGTTCATCTCTTATCTCAGATTGCCTGCTTTCTTTACGTTCTTTGGCAAATGCATATAAATGCTGCATATAAATGCAATAAAATACGTAAAGAAATGATGTACATGCGATAAAAGCAGTTAACAAATATCTCCAATAGTTATTGATACTTTTATTATCTACAACCTGTATCCTTGATATACATATATAATATGTATATCTTGATATGTTTGTAACTAGTTAAACAGAGTCTCTTCTTTTCAGTCGCCTCCTTTTAGTTTATACGTTTGTATATTAATATTTATTTTAATCTGATTTTTAAATCATTTCTGTGGTGAAAAATTAATGTTATTGTTTGTACGATATTTTTAATAAATTACACGAAAATTTAAAAACATTTTGAGAAAAAAGGACAGAACATATGTATGACAGATAATTATAATTTAATAATAGATTTTTTTTTTTAATTGGTTGATAAAATAAAGAGATAGTTCCATATATGTATATCTTCTTTGGAAGATTTCTTCACATTCAAATATTAATTTTTTATTATTTCGATATTATTACGCGTACAATTTCATAAAAAGCGCGGCGTAAATATATGCAGAGATTGCTATTTTGGGTAACAGATAATGAAGGATTGAAGAATTTGCTTGTGTCACACTATCTGTTAAAGTTATTTAGTAATAATACATCTGTGCGTGGGTGACTCTCTCGCATCAAGGCCATTTTCGCAATGACGTCGGATTTCGAAGGTTGGTTTACATACTTTAGACTTTCATCGCGTTTCTCGTCGTTACATTGGCCTGTGGATTTGAAAGACATATCGCAATAATCCGATTATATTTTCATGTAGTAGGATTTATGACAATAATTAATATTGGTATTGGCCAATAATGTTTCTCTCTGTTTTTAGGAGGTGATGCGATTAATACCGAATGATTTGGAGTCATTTATTGAATACGGAGAACAATATTTTCGGCATCATTATGCTGTTCTATTTATTGCTATTTCTTTTTTTATCTTGTTTTATGAGTCTCTGCAA
>NW_017306059.1:3041607-3050134 GCF_001594115.1 Trachymyrmex septentrionalis | reverse complement strand
ATATATATATATATACTTTATCATTATCTTTATAAATATTATATATTCGATTTTATATGTAATTTTTTTCTAATTCGTATTTTTAACAAACGCGCAATGAAAGAAATTTCCGTTATGTATTATTTCAATATTAGATGATTAATTTCCGAAGTAATATTTATTTAACCATGAAATGTTCAATTTGCGAGACATCAATATAATTTAGTTATCGTTCTAATCGTAAACATATAAATTTCATAGACATATAGCACACGTAAATTGTATAGATTATTCTCCCGGGAGAATTGCAACTCTCTATAAGCGAAAGTGTGTATTGTTGCGCGGTGGTACATTAAATATTTAAGTGTCTTCAGTGTCAGTGTACCGTATTTATAAATTATGTGATACGATGTACTGAACATTTACGAATAACACGAAAGCAAGTATCACTTTACGCGATGCGTGTTATTCGAATAATGCCATGCTGCAATGCAGCGTCAATACGCGCGATGAATTCCTATCGAAATCAGCCCTCGATTCGCCTGTCACGATGGCATCAACGTGAGAGCGTGACGACGATACATCTCTTTGGGCACGCAATAATTAATTGATCCAAAACCTTAACCGAAAGTTAACTGGGTCGTGGAAAAACGCAACTCGCTGATATGAAACGAAAACGCAGACAGAGCGGTCGATTTACCAAGAATTACCTCGAATAATTTTACTTTCTCATGCAACGAATATCACGAAATGTAAAGCATTTTGCGCGTAAAGACTTATTTAAACGAACCAATTTTTTTTTAAATATTGAGCAGCTTTCATTTTGCACTTAATATTATAATCTAGATAAAAATATAAAAAAGTAATTTCTTCAATAACTATTTTAACTTGAATAATAGTTACCTATTTTTACATCCCGACAACGAAAAAAATGTAAAATTGTTATATTAATTAAAGATTAATTAAGATACAAAAGTGTTATATTAATTAAAATCTTCAATTTTTAGAAATACTGTCATAATGAGCTGTTTAATGCATTTATTATACTATTAATAATTAATGATTTAAATATAAAAATATCTCAGATAATTATTTATGTAAAAAAAAATTAGATGATTACTCGCATTAAGTAATCTTTTTTAAAATTACAATTATTGCTTATATGCTTTATGTTTCTTTTATAAGGAGTCAGTGGAGTCTCATTTGCTTTCGCGAATTTTTATGTCGGCGATCGCGTTGCAGGAGAAAAGGCATCGATATCATCGATGGCATTCCATGCGTTCGCGCATGGATACGTTAAGTCTGCGAATAGACGAGAGTGTGCACGCGCCCGGGCATCGAAAAAAAGAGATTGGATTCCGTAGTAATTTGCATGATGTTTGCATGGCATTAATACGAATGCACGCACGCGGCGTGCCTTCGATCTCGCACACCGATCTGGGCCTGGCCCGCCGCTCCGTCGCCAGCAGCAGAATGCGAGAGCTCGAGAATCGATCTGGAACACTCGCATGGCATTTATGTACACTGTCGCTGCGGACCATCACTTCTTTCAAAATAGGCGTCCCGCTCACTTGAACGCATTCTCGAGTACTGAGATACACGAGAGAGGCTACTATCACTCTGCTTTTATCGGCAGGAGAAAATTATACTTTCGAATTATTCGATTTCCATTTTATTAATTTGTTAATTATTATGTTTCCATATCACTACATTTCGTAGTAACATGGACAGATAAAGTTAATCGTGCGTGTGCAAATATATAAAACTATGGAAACTATAATAAATATCTAGAATTACATAAAACTTTATTCAATAAATTTATAAGTTTGTTACAGACATTTATTAATGTTTTTGTGCTATTTGCGTAAAACGTTAATCTTACCTGAGAATAATTAATAACACGTCTTAGCGATGAATTATCAATTGAGCACTTAATGTATATGTACTTTCGTATGGTTTTATAGAAGTGTTACGAAAATATCTTTGATAGTCTGAAGTCAAGGGTCATGAAAGTGGACGAAGAAGGATTGGAAGAAAAGGGACGAAAAAAGATTAAAGAGAGGCAAAAAGAAGAGAGAAAGAGAGAGAGAGAGAGAGAGACTGCTTGCGAGAAGAATGTTTACACGTGCCGTACGTAACGAATCGCTGAAGAGAGGCCACTTTCATGAAGCGAGGAAAGCCGTCTACCTACATTATGCGTGGTAGACAGGCTATACCTGGATGTCACGCAGGGTAACTGTATCTTTTTTCGTGCTTAAGATAATAGAGAAAGGAAATTTAGAATAAAAATTTTTTCACATTTTTTTAAATCTTTTGTTATCAAAATTATCAAACCTCTTTTACACTCTCTCTCTCTCTCTCTCTCTCTCTCTCTCTCTCTCTCTCTCTCTCTCATAGATTACTTTTGATCATCAGTTAAGAATTATATTTTTTGCATAAATGAATTATATAGTAAAATTGATAAATAGACATTAGTATTTAAATGATATGAAGTCATTAGTATCTAATGATGATATATGATTTAAAAGTGTCGGAATTTTAATAAGTTTTATATGGAATCAGGATAAATTTCAATAATTCACGCGCGCGGAGACATTCAGAAGTATCTTAAGAAGAGATACATAACCAGACATTCTTAGGAATGTCTGATTAGTCTAATGTCGGATGAAGATATCTGACTTTCAGAGACGCACGCAAGAATAGTTTAGGTTTCACGAGCCAGGAAACTCGTTTATTCATTTCCTTGCTTGATGTCGCGAGAAAAGTTAAAGCGGGGGAAGAGCAAAATCATGTCACCATGATAAATAAGAGCTAGGTCCATGAATTTCCTCGTCATAAGGCGGTCACTCGAGCAAGATCGACCGTGTGATATAAACACGGACCAAATAAGGTTTCTGAGTAAGGTTTTCGCAATAAGAAGCTTGCTGGAAGAACTGATTATGAATAAAGTTTGGTTGTTTAATTGGCTTAGCCTTGATGGGATATAAAGCAAAGATGGAGAACTCGTCTGGAAAGCTACGCTAGCAAAATTTCAAAATTTCGACGATCTTGCCGGAATTTGATGAATTTATATTTATTTTCACATGTTTCTGAGTATGACGGAAATTAAACTTCTGAAAATCAACGAATATCATAATAAATGATAAATCAATGATATCAAAATATATAATGTATCAAAATATATAATGTATATAAATATATGTCGTGCAAAAATTGAAAGTGAAGAATATCATAAAATTTCCCGGTATCATGTTGTTTAGAAACAGATTTTTTTGTTTAATTTATATGTAGATGATTATGTTTCTCCCTTAATCTTTCCGATATCATTGAGAGACATATATCTTGGAAATTTATTTAAAAAATACTATCGACGAAAAATAACAAGAAATCAATAAAGTTCTATTATTATGAATCATTGGATGAATATATTCGTGTTATTAGATTAAATGTTATGTAGTACAAAATTATCACAAAATACAATTGTGATAATTTTGCCGATGTAAATGCTTTATAATTTTTGTATGCTAGGAGAAAAATGATACCAAAAAGTAATCGTTCGGTAAGCTTGTACATTGCCGTAACCAGTCATTAGCAGTGGATTGATTTCAGCAGAGGATTTTGCTAATTCCGGCTTACAGTCGTGAAGTCATCCCGGCGATTGCATTGGCTAAGTAATTACTCATGTTGGCGATATATCACTGGCGCGTAATAAATTGTATTTTATTCAGTTTAGTCCAGCGACTCGCGAATGCTCGCCCGTATGCTTAACAACGACCAACACTGGCACGTAACACGAGGTACGTAATGTACGGCCTATAAACTGCATTCTTTCGAGGAGCGAGACATAAATGCGACCGCAATGACCAGCTCTTCTCGGAATGCAACATCCCGGCTTCAAGAAACGTTATTAACGCATCCCAATTTTTATACGTATGATCTCACGCGTGCTAGACTTTCTGATGACAGAATCCGGTCAACATTTTTGAAGTCGTCAAAAGCCGACCTAAAAGCGATCTCACTATGTATTAAGGTCATTTCCGTTTCCTGTATTTAGTGCAGGTCATTTGATTCTCAGCGGATGCAGCATTACACATACGGTTATTATATGGAAAGAATAAATAGAAGATACAATATAATCAAGCGATCATATTTAACGGTAATTTCCAAGTACGAAAGCAGAAGTATGATTGTAGCACAAGTGACTTTTCACTAATTTCGCCAGACATAACGAGTTAGAAAAATGCGTTATAGGATTATGTACATAACGTTTCGAATATCTATTATTTGAATCTATTGTAACGGTATCATTGCTGCTCAACGATGCATCAGTTATTAATAGCACTACTTTATGATTTATGATGAGAAAGTCTGGCTTGTCGTTTCTAAATGTAGGTATTGTTTATTAATAATATTAATTTGAGCACAACGATATCCATGGTCGACTGTATATTGCTCGACAATGGTTATCATATGTTTCAAGACGTCTTGCTTCGCTAAGCTCCTCCTAAATAGACGGGACAAGGAAGGCGAAAACGGCGAAAAAAACGAATTTCTTTAGGGCGGACGTTTCCTGAATCATCAGGGTTATCGTTCGCTGATTGTTTTCCGATCTTTGATTGTCTCGAATACCCGAGCTGTAACACGAGATATCCATCTCGCCGAATCTTTGCGAAATCTAAAAACGTATCTTCCTTGAAGTGAAATTGGGATTCCAATCGAGTTCAAATTTAGCGAATATATCCAACTCGGATATATTTATGCAAATTTTAACTGTGTCTTCATAAATTTGCACAATTTACATATAAATTTATTATAATTATAATTTCTATTAGAATATGTTTGATCCTAGTTATAATTAATTTGAATTCTAAATTAAATTAATCAGTATTAATATAATATAACTTAATTTAATAGAACATTAAAATATTTGAAAAATTCAGACTTGTAATTTTTTTGCAATAATAAGGATATCATTAAATGTCGTGAAAGTACTAATCTTGGCGTTATATTGCACTTTCGTGTACAATCTTATGATTAAATCAATTACATGTCTTAAACGTCTCAGATTACGGAAGGAAAAGTATACAGTTTCTATTATAAAAAAGGGTAACCATGAACACTCACTGACCTAGGATCTAAGACGAACTGGTCAGGCTTCTCCGTTTGAAAGTGATCGAGGGTCCACGATAAAGCTGTAAGTAGGTCAGAGTAGTGGGACTTGGACTGATCCCCTCGAGACATCATCAAATTTCATTTTATTTCTCGTTGAAAGTCCATATCTTGCTTTGTATGTCCGACCCTTGTTCTCCCGCGCCAAACCTACTTCTGCTGGAATCTATATCTCGTTTTGCTCGATTTTGCTTTCCTATTCATCCATCGCACTATACTGGGTCAGTCATGTTAAAAATTGTTCCGTTACTAAGCTCTTTTGCTTCCTGAGTATTAATTAATGCGTAATCTCGATTGGTGCGCTCCAATTAGAGAATTAACGTTTTAATCCAATAATAAAGACAATCAAAGTAATATCAGAGAATTTATTTAGAGTTATTATATATGTATAAGATAACTGTACTCAATATGGCTTATCTGAGCGCTACGATTTTTATTGGATCCAACACTAAAAACTAGTCAGATTTTTACTTGGATTCTACATTCGCGAGCTTTTTAGGTAAATAGGAAAGCCTAATAAATTACCATCTGATTTTTCTTTAAAAATCAGTCTTGTGTTGTACAACAACAAATTGCTCGTCTATTACCTTAATAGTGCACGCTTGGTGGGTTAATCGTTTGTTATTACGACGTTAGGAGATTTGCCGTGCGCTTGGCGCGGCAGTCAATCAGAAATGCAATCAGCATTCGTAATTATAACGCGTAATTCGCGATACTTTCGCAACCACAGCGGACTCGGCAAATAAATCCTTCTCCGCTCCTCTCTTATTTCCGCGCTGTACCAGCTACAATGGCAGCAGTCAGGGGAAGATTCGCGTCGTGTGTTCTCGTGTTTCTCCGACAAACGTGTCCTTGTTGTCGTCACGCGGAAGACGTTTGTCTATTTTCTCTCTTTTCATTATCGCAATTCTAGCTTTTGTCGTCCAGCACAGGATTCTTCATTAAAAACCGCAATTATTTATGTAACGTAGGATATAATTTTAACAACGAAAGGAATTTTAAAAAGAAGAAAAGAGTGTAGGAAGGAAAAGAGGAAGGGACAGAGAGAGAAATAGAATTTCTGTAGAAAATGAATAAGTAGAAAGATAAAATGAAAATAAGGATAGGAGTCTGAGAGAAAGAAATTATGGGACCGAAGTATAATAGAAATTTTATTTTTATCTTAGAAACTCTTCCCAACCGTTCTCTGAAAATTCTAAAAACTGTTGAACTTTTATTTTATTTTATTTCTGCATTTCTGCACGGAAAGAATTGTTGGATTACAAAAAATGTATAAGATGTCTAAACTGATTGTTTAAACAGATAGTTTAAAATTTTTTGCAGCTTATCATATTTGAGTTTCCCACATAATTATTTTGACAATTCAGCAAAATTATTTTCAGATCTGCCTAAATTTTTATAGATACTTTAGCACAATCAATGTAAACGCCTGCCTAATCATGCGTGGTTTAAAAATAAAAGTGTTTAGATTTTTCAAATGCCGCGAATCCAAAACCTGCTCCAACTTGAAGATTTTTCTCGCAGTGTCTTCCGCCAGTTACTTGTTTCGTATGTACTCTAACGCGTTCCGATACGTGCCAATTTCACGCTTCGAAGAATCCCTAGGTCTCCGCCTCCGTCACCCTACGATTTCTTCTTACTTTCTTCGCACCGCGGCCGGCAACATGTTATATTTACCGCCCATTCATTCTATTCCGCGACCAATTCCGCGATGCATTATTTCATTTATATACTGTTCTCGCACCTTTCGCAAGCCACACCGTCTCAATCGAGTGGTCGCGCCAACTTGTCGGAGAATAGATCGCGTATCGCACTGTTCATCGGGATTCGCACTTTCCCAACTATCTTTTCGAAATTCAGAACGAGTGGCACGGCGAAGATGTTGCACGTACGTAGCTTTATAAATCTTGCATCCTCTGTTGATTTATCGTTGCATCATTATTCGCCACCGTAAATAATGCCGTGTTTGTGTATGTGTCTTGTTTGTAAACTCATTGTTACGATAATATTTTCTTTGATAACTTATTTCTTTCATGTCGCAAATATTATTGCTACATATCGCGGTTACGTCCATTTACTTTTTCATGATTTCTTCATTGATGATTAAAGAATACTAAGAAAGGAGAAATTCATTCTTTAACATGTATTCGCGTAATTGTTTTGTAATTCTTATATATCTTATATTTTATATTTTTTTCATATATAACTTATATACCTACTTATACACTTTATATTTATATTAAATATTATGAAATAATATTTAAAGGAAATCTATGCGGACAAATTCAAACAAATAGATAACTATCGAAAGATCTAAATAGATATTTATAGCTCTTAAAACATTTGCATATTAAATTAATTTTAGATGTGAAAGAAAATAGATTGTTGATATCTTTCTTAAATGTTCTTTGTAACTATTTGGATTTTTATATAATTTGTTTAAATTTATATTATTTTGCATCATAAAATAATATATTCAAACGAGAAGAGAAAAGATCTGTGAAGAAATTTGATTTAAAATTGATAGCCATTACGTGGAGAGATATCTAAATCGATACCTGTATTTTAACATTCGCTACCACGGTCCGGTTGGAAAAACCGATCCCACAGTCCAAACTTTTCTTGCAATACTTTTACACAACATCGTTCAGAACAAACCTCATTTCTTTACATGATTAAACAGTAAATTAACACATACACTTATATGACGCCGGGCTTTCGAAACAAACTGATACTGGCGTATCAGACATATATATATGTGACACGTGGCGAATGTGTTAAGTAACTTATGCATACGAAATTAATTTTACATGTCAAGGAAGATAGATATCTCGTTGATATCTCGTTTTCCAAATTTCCTTCGCAACGCCGACCGGAGTTACGCACCGTTGCGAAGATCACCGGTGCATCGACTAGCAACGGAGGATGCTGTGCCGCAATATCTCCGTCGCTGGAAGCACCGAGGCGCGACTCGAGCGAGATAAATCTGCAGCGATCCGATAGTTACGATGAGAGAAGAGGGCCGCTTTCGTGTCGCTCGACGTACGCGTGCCGATCGCGGTAATTTTACGCTTCACGTCACCGAACTTCGCCCCCGGGATCGTCTTCTCGCCCTGCGATATCCCTTCTCGCAGAAGACGATCCGTTACCAGCATTCGACGAACCTGTCGAGAGCGGTCATCTGCTCGCACGTTGTCCCATCGGCCTTTTCCATCCGTTGCCACTCTTGCGTCGATCTCGCGCTCCGTTCCGTGCGCGGCGTCGATAACCGTTCCTCTCGAGAACCGTTATCGGCTCTCGACCTAACCATCACCTATTGCGATCATTCGACAACATCACTGGTATTTGTAAAAACAAAGTTCCAAGACCAATTTCGGTG